>NW_026609057.1:0-42664 GCF_029499605.1 Hyla sarda | reverse complement strand
AAAAAGAAAGATTCCTACTTTCATTGCTACCTGCTTGCTGGCTAGCCAGCTAGCCAGCCCTGTGGGCCTTGCTGCTGCTGCTGCAGCCAAAAAACAAAAGGTGGTGCTGCTGCTGCTTCTGCTGCTTCTGCTTCTGCTTGTGTCTGGCCGCTGTTGGAGCGTCCAGGCACAGGACTTCTGCTGCTGCTGACTAAATGGCCTCCTTAATTGGATCATTTGAGTAGCCAGCACACCTGTGCAGGTAGGGCATGACATGATAGGCAGCTGCCTTGATAGCGGGTGGGTGCTGAATGTTCCTAATTGACAAAATAAGATTAATGCTTATGAAGAAATATAAAATCTCATCCCTTCCCCAATATCGCGCCACACCCCTACCCCTTAATTCCCTGGTTGAACTTGATGGACATATGTCTTTTTTCGACCGTACTAACTATGTAACTATGTAACATAACATGGGGGGGGTCTCCTGGCTGTTCACACAGGTGTGTCATTGCTGTACATTGACCATGCATTGCTTCTGTGGTATTGCAAAGGCAAAGACAAATGCTTCCAGCCATCCATTGCACTAATGGATTGGTCATCAGCTGGCTGTCTATGTCCCGCATCAATATAGACCAAAGTACAGAGGGTTAGGCTATGCTATTGTGCACCTACCTGATGCATCAGAAGGTGCGAGGCCCTTGCTAAATTCTGTGCACAGACTTTGAGATCTATACTTTAGACTGTATCTAAACCTGCTCCAACATGGACTGACATTCTGGCCTACTTTCAGCCGATGCGACTTGTCTGTCGCTGAACAGTCGCTTTTTATGTATTCAGCACCTATGTATAATGTTGTAAAAATGCTCTAGAAGCTAAAGTCGCAGAAATGTCACACATATTTGGCCTGCAACTTTCTGTGCGACAAATTCAGACAGGAAAAATCAGTATAAATCCTTAGAAAATTATCCCCCAGTGTCTCCATCTGCTGGCGGTATTGAATAAGCATTGCTGCACTGATGGGGTATGCATTAGACGAAAAAAAAGAAGAAAAAGAAGAATAATACGCCCAGAAAAGAGGCGAAAAGGAGAAAAACGTAAAAAAACGTGAAAAAAAAGTAAGAGGAAGAGAAGGGAAAAAAAGGTGGAAATGGGTTTAAAAGTGATTTCGGCGGAGAATATATATATATATATATATATATATATATATATATATATATATACGCGCACACACACACATATATATAAACGTATTCTCCGTTGAGATATTGCAGCCGCTGCTGTGTCCAGGCCCAGGAGCCTTAGCACTGTGCTGTGATGTCACTCAATACCACTGACATCACTAGGTGTAAACAACATCTCTCCTTTGCTGTGTATGTGACTATGGAGCTGTTTGGTGATGTCGTCTATTATGGCCTTCATAGAAGCAACAGGAGATTGTTGCATCCATCTAGAACCCTCAGAACTACAGTGCTATGATGTCACTCACTTCCACAGGCCTTGCAGAGTGTAAACAACAACAACCCAGCTTTGTTGTGTATGTAACCATAGGGATTTGTGATGTCACCTAGAACCTTCACAGCAGCGACAGCTTTATGAGGAGCATCAGCACTGCTCTGCCTGAGCAGAACCATCACCGCCATAGGTTGTCAAATAACCCGGATTTAACCCACACAGGTAAGTCCAATGGGGTGCAGGCATGTCCTCTATGCTTACAGCTTCCCGTGGGTGTTGGTTTGATACCGTTTGGGGACAGCCAAGGAGGCATCTGCAGGCAACAAAGGTAGGTGTGTGCTTGTGTGTGTGTTTCCTATGCAGATCCTAAGCCCAGTGTCACATGCAAGTAGGAGGAGTAAGAAGGGTTCCTGGCAAATCCGGGTTATGGATTGCATTTAAAAAGGCCCCGTGGGAGTGCAATGGGCCCCTGTCTTGCTGCTTAGCAATAATGGTATGGGTTTAGGTTCTGCTGTGTGTACTGGTGGTTGACTGCCCCCCAGCCCAGAGTGTGCATGGAAAATTGTCTGGCAGCCTCCCTGACAGCAAGCAGTGATAGTGCCCATGAAGGGGACCTTGTTGGGCCCGCCCCTTTCACGGTTATCGCTTCTCGGCCTTTTGGCTAAGATCAAGTGTAGTATCTGTTCTTATCAGTTTAATATCTGATACGTCCCCTATCTGGGGACCATATATTAAATGGATTTTTGAGAACGGGGGCCGATTTCGAAGCTTGCTTCCGTCGCCCTATGCATTGACCCGATATGGCAGTATCTTCGGGTACAGTGCACCACCCCCTTACAGGGTTAAAAAGAAAGATTCCTACTTTCATTGCTACCTGCTTGCTGGCTAGCCAGCTAGCCAGCCCTGTGGGCCTTGCTGCTGCTGCTGCAGCCAAAAAACAAAAGGTGGTGCTGCTGCTGCTTCTGCTGCTTCTGCTTCTGCTTGTGTCTGGCCGCTGTTGGAGCGTCCAGGCACAGGACTTCTGCTGCTGCTGACTAAATGGCCTCCTTAATTGGATCATTTGAGTAGCCAGCACACCTGTGCAGGTAGGGCATGACATGATAGGCAGCTGCCTTGATAGCGGGTGGGTGCTGAATGTTCCTAATTGACAAAATAAGATTAATGCTTATGAAGAAATATAAAATCTCATCCCTTCCCCAATATCGCGCCACACCCCTACCCCTTAATTCCCTGGTTGAACTTGATGGACATATGTCTTTTTTCGACCGTACTAACTATGTAACTATGTAACATAACATGGGGGGGGGTCTCCTGGCTGTTCACACAGGTGTGTCATTGCTGTACATTGACCATGCATTGCTTCTGTGGTATTGCAAAGGCAAAGACAAATGCTTCCAGCCATCCATTGCACTAATGGATTGGTCATCAGCTGGCTGTCTATGTCCCGCATCAATATAGACCAAAGTACAGAGGGTTAGGCTATGCTATTGTGCACCTACCTGATGCATCAGAAGGTGCGAGGCCCTTGCTAAATTCTGTGCACAGACTTTGAGATCTATACTTTAGACTGTATCTAAACCTGCTCCAACATGGACTGACATTCTGGCCTACTTTCAGCCGATGCGACTTGTCTGTCGCTGAACAGTCGCTTTTTATGTATTCAGCACCTATGTATAATGTTGTAAAAATGCTCTAGAAGCTAAAGTCGCAGAAATGTCACACATATTTGGCCTGCAACTTTCTGTGCGACAAATTCAGACAGGAAAAATCAGTATAAATCCTTAGAAAATTATCCCCCAGTGTCTCCATCTGCTGGCGGTATTGAATAAGCATTGCTGCACTGATGGGGTATGCATTAGACGAAAAAAAAGAAGAAAAAGAAGAATAATACGCCCAGAAAAGAGGCGAAAAGGAGAAAAACGTAAAAAAACGTGAAAAAAAAGTAAGAGGAAGAGAAGGGAAAAAAAGGTGGAAATGGGTTTAAAAGTGATTTCGGCGGAGAAATATATATATATATATATATATATATATATATATATACGCGCACACACACACATATATATAAACGTATTCTCCGTTGAGATATTGCAGCCGCTGCTGTGTCCAGGCCCAGGAGCCTTAGCACTGTGCTGTGATGTCACTCAATACCACTGACATCACTAGGTGTAAACAACATCTCTCCTTTGCTGTGTATGTGACTATGGAGCTGTTTGGTGATGTCGTCTATTATGGCCTTCATAGAAGCAACAGGAGATTGTTGCATCCATCTAGAACCCTCAGAACTACAGTGCTATGATGTCACTCACTTCCACAGGCCTTGCAGAGTGTAAACAACAACAACCCAGCTTTGTTGTGTATGTAACCATAGGGATTTGTGATGTCACCTAGAACCTTCACAGCAGCGACAGCTTTATGAGGAGCATCAGCACTGCTCTGCCTGAGCAGAACCATCACCGCCATAGGTTGTCAAATAACCCGGATTTAACCCACACAGGTAAGTCCAATGGGGTGCAGGCATGTCCTCTATGCTTACAGCTTCCCGTGGGTGTTGGTTTGATACCGTTTGGGGACAGCCAAGGAGGCATCTGCAGGCAACAAAGGTAGGTGTGTGCTTGTGTGTGTGTTTCCTATGCAGATCCTAAGCCCAGTGTCACATGCAAGTAGGAGGAGTAAGAAGGGTTCCTGGCAAATCCGGGTTATGGATTGCATTTAAAAAGGCCCCGTGGGAGTGCAATGGGCCCCTGTCTTGCTGCTTAGCAATAATGGTATGGGTTTAGGTTCTGCTGTGTGTACTGGTGGTTGACTGCCCCCCAGCCCAGAGTGTGCATGGAAAATTGTCTGGCAGCCTCCCTGACAGCAAGCAGTGATAGTGCCCATGAAGGGGACCTTGTTGGGCCCGCCCCTTTCACGGTTATTGCTTCTCGGCCTTTTGGCTAAGATCAAGTGTAGTATCTGTTCTTATCAGTTTAATATCTGATACGTCCCCTATCTGGGGACCATATATTAAATGGATTTTTGAGAACGGGGGCCGATTTCGAAGCTTGCTTCCGTCGCCCTATGCATTGACCCGATATGGCAGTATCTTCGGGTACAGTGCACCACCCCCTTACAGGGTTAAAAAGAAAGATTCCTACTTTCATTGCTACCTGCTTGCTGGCTAGCCAGCTAGCCAGCCCTGTGGGCCTTGCTGCTGCTGCTGCAGCCAAAAAACAAAAGGTGGTGCTGCTGCTGCTTCTGCTGCTTCTGCTTCTGCTTGTGTCTGGCCGCTGTTGGAGCGTCCAGGCACAGGACTTCTGCTGCTGCTGACTAAATGGCCTCCTTAATTGGATCATTTGAGTAGCCAGCACACCTGTGCAGGTAGGGCATGACATGATAGGCAGCTGCCTTGATAGCGGGTGGGTGCTGAATGTTCCTAATTGACAAAATAAGATTAATGCTTATGAAGAAATATAAAATCTCATCCCTTCCCCAATATCGCGCCACACCCCTACCCCTTAATTCCCTGGTTGAACTTGATGGACATATGTCTTTTTTCGACCGTACTAACTATGTAACTATGTAACATAACATGGGGGGGGGTCTCCTGGCTGTTCACACAGGTGTGTCATTGCTGTACATTGACCATGCATTGCTTCTGTGGTATTGCAAAGGCAAAGACAAATGCTTCCAGCCATCCATTGCACTAATGGATTGGTCATCAGCTGGCTGTCTATGTCCCGCATCAATATAGACCAAAGTACAGAGGGTTAGGCTATGCTATTGTGCACCTACCTGATGCATCAGAAGGTGCGAGGCCCTTGCTAAATTCTGTGCACAGACTTTGAGATCTATACTTTAGACTGTATCTAAACCTGCTCCAACATGGACTGACATTCTGGCCTACTTTCAGCCGATGCGACTTGTCTGTCGCTGAACAGTCGCTTTTTATGTATTCAGCACCTATGTATAATGTTGTAAAAATGCTCTAGAAGCTAAAGTCGCAGAAATGTCACACATATTTGGCCTGCAACTTTCTGTGCGACAAATTCAGACAGGAAAAATCAGTATAAATCCTTAGAAAATTATCCCCCAGTGTCTCCATCTGCTGGCGGTATTGAATAAGCATTGCTGCACTGATGGGGTATGCATTAGACGAAAAAAAAGAAGAAAAAGAAGAATAATACGCCCAGAAAAGAGGCGAAAAGGAGAAAAACGTAAAAAAACGTGAAAAAAAAGTAAGAGGAAGAGAAGGGAAAAAAAGGTGGAAATGGGTTTAAAAGTGATTTCGGCGGAGAAATATATATATATATATATATATATATATATATATATATATATACGCGCACACACACACATATATATAAACGTATTCTCCGTTGAGATATTGCAGCCGCTGCTGTGTCCAGGCCCAGGAGCCTTAGCACTGTGCTGTGATGTCACTCAATACCACTGACATCACTAGGTGTAAACAACATCTCTCCTTTGCTGTGTATGTGACTATGGAGCTGTTTGGTGATGTCGTCTATTATGGCCTTCATAGAAGCAACAGGAGATTGTTGCATCCATCTAGAACCCTCAGAACTACAGTGCTATGATGTCACTCACTTCCACAGGCCTTGCAGAGTGTAAACAACAACAACCCAGCTTTGTTGTGTATGTAACCATAGGGATTTGTGATGTCACCTAGAACCTTCACAGCAGCGACAGCTTTATGAGGAGCATCAGCACTGCTCTGCCTGAGCAGAACCATCACCGCCATAGGTTGTCAAATAACCCGGATTTAACCCACACAGGTAAGTCCAATGGGGTGCAGGCATGTCCTCTATGCTTACAGCTTCCCGTGGGTGTTGGTTTGATACCGTTTGGGGACAGCCAAGGAGGCATCTGCAGGCAACAAAGGTAGGTGTGTGCTTGTGTGTGTGTTTCCTATGCAGATCCTAAGCCCAGTGTCACATGCAAGTAGGAGGAGTAAGAAGGGTTCCTGGCAAATCCGGGTTATGGATTGCATTTAAAAAGGCCCCGTGGGAGTGCAATGGGCCCCTGTCTTGCTGCTTAGCAATAATGGTATGGGTTTAGGTTCTGCTGTGTGTACTGGTGGTTGACTGCCCCCCAGCCCAGAGTGTGCATGGAAAATTGTCTGGCAGCCTCCCTGACAGCAAGCAGTGATAGTGCCCATGAAGGGGACCTTGTTGGGCCCGCCCCTTTCACGGTTATCGCTTCTCGGCCTTTTGGCTAAGATCAAGTGTAGTATCTGTTCTTATCAGTTTAATATCTGATACGTCCCCTATCTGGGGACCATATATTAAATGGATTTTTGAGAACGGGGGCCGATTTCGAAGCTTGCTTCCGTCGCCCTATGCATTGACCCGATATGGCAGTATCTTCGGGTACAGTGCACCACCCCCTTACAGGGTTAAAAAGAAAGATTCCTACTTTCATTGCTACCTGCTTGCTGGCTAGCCAGCTAGCCAGCCCTGTGGGCCTTGCTGCTGCTGCTGCAGCCAAAAAACAAAAGGTGGTGCTGCTGCTGCTTCTGCTGCTTCTGCTTCTGCTTGTGTCTGGCCGCTGTTGGAGCGTCCAGGCACAGGACTTCTGCTGCTGCTGACTAAATGGCCTCCTTAATTGGATCATTTGAGTAGCCAGCACACCTGTGCAGGTAGGGCATGACATGATAGGCAGCTGCCTTGATAGCGGGTGGGTGCTGAATGTTCCTAATTGACAAAATAAGATTAATGCTTATGAAGAAATATAAAATCTCATCCCTTCCCCAATATCGCGCCACACCCCTACCCCTTAATTCCCTGGTTGAACTTGATGGACATATGTCTTTTTTCGACCGTACTAACTATGTAACTATGTAACATAACATGGGGGGGGTCTCCTGGCTGTTCACACAGGTGTGTCATTGCTGTACATTGACCATGCATTGCTTCTGTGGTATTGCAAAGGCAAAGACAAATGCTTCCAGCCATCCATTGCACTAATGGATTGGTCATCAGCTGGCTGTCTATGTCCCGCATCAATATAGACCAAAGTACAGAGGGTTAGGCTATGCTATTGTGCACCTACCTGATGCATCAGAAGGTGCGAGGCCCTTGCTAAATTCTGTGCACAGACTTTGAGATCTATACTTTAGACTGTATCTAAACCTGCTCCAACATGGACTGACATTCTGGCCTACTTTCAGCCGATGCGACTTGTCTGTCGCTGAACAGTCGCTTTTTATGTATTCAGCACCTATGTATAATGTTGTAAAAATGCTCTAGAAGCTAAAGTCGCAGAAATGTCACACATATTTGGCCTGCAACTTTCTGTGCGACAAATTCAGACAGGAAAAATCAGTATAAATCCTTAGAAAATTATCCCCCAGTGTCTCCATCTGCTGGCGGTATTGAATAAGCATTGCTGCACTGATGGGGTATGCATTAGACGAAAAAAAAGAAGAAAAAGAAGAATAATACGCCCAGAAAAGAGGCGAAAAGGAGAAAAACGTAAAAAAACGTGAAAAAAAAGTAAGAGGAAGAGAAGGGAAAAAAAGGTGGAAATGGGTTTAAAAGTGATTTCGGCGGAGAAATATATATATATATATATATATATATATATATATATATATATATATACGCGCACACACACACATATATATAAACGTATTCTCCGTTGAGATATTGCAGCCGCTGCTGTGTCCAGGCCCAGGAGCCTTAGCACTGTGCTGTGATGTCACTCAATACCACTGACATCACTAGGTGTAAACAACATCTCTCCTTTGCTGTGTATGTGACTATGGAGCTGTTTGGTGATGTCGTCTATTATGGCCTTCATAGAAGCAACAGGAGATTGTTGCATCCATCTAGAACCCTCAGAACTACAGTGCTATGATGTCACTCACTTCCACAGGCCTTGCAGAGTGTAAACAACAACAACCCAGCTTTGTTGTGTATGTAACCATAGGGATTTGTGATGTCACCTAGAACCTTCACAGCAGCGACAGCTTTATGAGGAGCATCAGCACTGCTCTGCCTGAGCAGAACCATCACCGCCATAGGTTGTCAAATAACCCGGATTTAACCCACACAGGTAAGTCCAATGGGGTGCAGGCATGTCCTCTATGCTTACAGCTTCCCGTGGGTGTTGGTTTGATACCGTTTGGGGACAGCCAAGGAGGCATCTGCAGGCAACAAAGGTAGGTGTGTGCTTGTGTGTGTGTTTCCTATGCAGATCCTAAGCCCAGTGTCACATGCAAGTAGGAGGAGTAAGAAGGGTTCCTGGCAAATCCGGGTTATGGATTGCATTTAAAAAGGCCCCGTGGGAGTGCAATGGGCCCCTGTCTTGCTGCTTAGCAATAATGGTATGGGTTTAGGTTCTGCTGTGTGTACTGGTGGTTGACTGCCCCCCAGCCCAGAGTGTGCATGGAAAATTGTCTGGCAGCCTCCCTGACAGCAAGCAGTGATAGTGCCCATGAAGGGGACCTTGTTGGGCCCGCCCCTTTCACGGTTATCGCTTCTCGGCCTTTTGGCTAAGATCAAGTGTAGTATCTGTTCTTATCAGTTTAATATCTGATACGTCCCCTATCTGGGGACCATATATTAAATGGATTTTTGAGAACGGGGGCCGATTTCGAAGCTTGCTTCCGTCGCCCTATGCATTGACCCGATATGGCAGTATCTTCGGGTACAGTGCACCACCCCCTTACAGGGTTAAAAAGAAAGATTCCTACTTTCATTGCTACCTGCTTGCTGGCTAGCCAGCTAGCCAGCCCTGTGGGCCTTGCTGCTGCTGCTGCAGCCAAAAAACAAAAGGTGGTGCTGCTGCTGCTTCTGCTGCTTCTGCTTCTGCTTGTGTCTGGCCGCTGTTGGAGCGTCCAGGCACAGGACTTCTGCTGCTGCTGACTAAATGGCCTCCTTAATTGGATCATTTGAGTAGCCAGCACACCTGTGCAGGTAGGGCATGACATGATAGGCAGCTGCCTTGATAGCGGGTGGGTGCTGAATGTTCCTAATTGACAAAATAAGATTAATGCTTATGAAGAAATATAAAATCTCATCCCTTCCCCAATATCGCGCCACACCCCTACCCCTTAATTCCCTGGTTGAACTTGATGGACATATGTCTTTTTTCGACCGTACTAACTATGTAACTATGTAACATAACATGGGGGGGGTCTCCTGGCTGTTCACACAGGTGTGTCATTGCTGTACATTGACCATGCATTGCTTCTGTGGTATTGCAAAGGCAAAGACAAATGCTTCCAGCCATCCATTGCACTAATGGATTGGTCATCAGCTGGCTGTCTATGTCCCGCATCAATATAGACCAAAGTACAGAGGGTTAGGCTATGCTATTGTGCACCTACCTGATGCATCAGAAGGTGCGAGGCCCTTGCTAAATTCTGTGCACAGACTTTGAGATCTATACTTTAGACTGTATCTAAACCTGCTCCAACATGGACTGACATTCTGGCCTACTTTCAGCCGATGCGACTTGTCTGTCGCTGAACAGTCGCTTTTTATGTATTCAGCACCTATGTATAATGTTGTAAAAATGCTCTAGAAGCTAAAGTCGCAGAAATGTCACACATATTTGGCCTGCAACTTTCTGTGCGACAAATTCAGACAGGAAAAATCAGTATAAATCCTTAGAAAATTATCCCCCAGTGTCTCCATCTGCTGGCGGTATTGAATAAGCATTGCTGCACTGATGGGGTATGCATTAGACGAAAAAAAAGAAGAAAAAGAAGAATAATACGCCCAGAAAAGAGGCGAAAAGGAGAAAAACGTAAAAAAACGTGAAAAAAAAGTAAGAGGAAGAGAAGGGAAAAAAAGGTGGAAATGGGTTTAAAAGTGATTTCGGCGGAGAAATATATATATATATATATATATATATATATATATATATACGCGCACACACACACATATATATAAACGTATTCTCCGTTGAGATATTGCAGCCGCTGCTGTGTCCAGGCCCAGGAGCCTTAGCACTGTGCTGTGATGTCACTCAATACCACTGACATCACTAGGTGTAAACAACATCTCTCCTTTGCTGTGTATGTGACTATGGAGCTGTTTGGTGATGTCGTCTATTATGGCCTTCATAGAAGCAACAGGAGATTGTTGCATCCATCTAGAACCCTCAGAACTACAGTGCTATGATGTCACTCACTTCCACAGGCCTTGCAGAGTGTAAACAACAACAACCCAGCTTTGTTGTGTATGTAACCATAGGGATTTGTGATGTCACCTAGAACCTTCACAGCAGCGACAGCTTTATGAGGAGCATCAGCACTGCTCTGCCTGAGCAGAACCATCACCGCCATAGGTTGTCAAATAACCCGGATTTAACCCACACAGGTAAGTCCAATGGGGTGCAGGCATGTCCTCTATGCTTACAGCTTCCCGTGGGTGTTGGTTTGATACCGTTTGGGGACAGCCAAGGAGGCATCTGCAGGCAACAAAGGTAGGTGTGTGCTTGTGTGTGTGTTTCCTATGCAGATCCTAAGCCCAGTGTCACATGCAAGTAGGAGGAGTAAGAAGGGTTCCTGGCAAATCCGGGTTATGGATTGCATTTAAAAAGGCCCTGTGGGAGTGCAATGGGCCCCTGTCTTGCTGCTTAGCAATAATGGTATGGGTTTAGGTTCTGCTGTGTGTACTGGTGGTTGACTGCCCCCCAGCCCAGAGTGTGCATGGAAAATTGTCTGGCAGCCTCCCTGACAGCAAGCAGTGATAGTGCCCATGAAGGGGACCTTGTTGGGCCCGCCCCTTTCACGGTTATCGCTTCTCGGCCTTTTGGCTAAGATCAAGTGTAGTATCTGTTCTTATCAGTTTAATATCTGATACGTCCCCTATCTGGGGACCATATATTAAATGGATTTTTGAGAACGGGGGCCGATTTCGAAGCTTGCTTCCGTCGCCCTATGCATTGACCCGATATGGCAGTATCTTCGGGTACAGTGCACCACCCCCTTACAGGGTTAAAAAGAAAGATTCCTACTTTCATTGCTACCTGCTTGCTGGCTAGCCAGCTAGCCAGCCCTGTGGGCCTTGCTGCTGCTGCTGCAGCCAAAAAACAAAAGGTGGTGCTGCTGCTGCTTCTGCTGCTTCTGCTTCTGCTTGTGTCTGGCCGCTGTTGGAGCGTCCAGGCACAGGACTTCTGCTGCTGCTGACTAAATGGCCTCCTTAATTGGATCATTTGAGTAGCCAGCACACCTGTGCAGGTAGGGCATGACATGATAGGCAGCTGCCTTGATAGCGGGTGGGTGCTGAATGTTCCTAATTGACAAAATAAGATTAATGCTTATGAAGAAATATAAAATCTCATCCCTTCCCCAATATCGCGCCACACCCCTACCCCTTAATTCCCTGGTTGAACTTGATGGACATATGTCTTTTTTCGACCGTACTAACTATGTAACTATGTAACATAACATGGGGGGGGTCTCCTGGCTGTTCACACAGGTGTGTCATTGCTGTACATTGACCATGCATTGCTTCTGTGGTATTGCAAAGGCAAAGACAAATGCTTCCAGCCATCCATTGCACTAATGGATTGGTCATCAGCTGGCTGTCTATGTCCCGCATCAATATAGACCAAAGTACAGAGGGTTAGGCTATGCTATTGTGCACCTACCTGATGCATCAGAAGGTGCGAGGCCCTTGCTAAATTCTGTGCACAGACTTTGAGATCTATACTTTAGACTGTATCTAAACCTGCTCCAACATGGACTGACATTCTGGCCTACTTTCAGCCGATGCGACTTGTCTGTCGCTGAACAGTCGCTTTTTATGTATTCAGCACCTATGTATAATGTTGTAAAAATGCTCTAGAAGCTAAAGTCGCAGAAATGTCACACATATTTGGCCTGCAACTTTCTGTGCGACAAATTCAGACAGGAAAAATCAGTATAAATCCTTAGAAAATTATCCCCCAGTGTCTCCATCTGCTGGCGGTATTGAATAAGCATTGCTGCACTGATGGGGTATGCATTAGACGAAAAAAAAGAAGAAAAAGAAGAATAATACGCCCAGAAAAGAGGCGAAAAGGAGAAAAACGTAAAAAAACGTGAAAAAAAAGTAAGAGGAAGAGAAGGGAAAAAAAGGTGGAAATGGGTTTAAAAGTGATTTCGGCGGAGAAATATATATATATATATATATATATATATATATATATATATATATATATACGCGCACACACACACATATATATAAACGTATTCTCCGTTGAGATATTGCAGCCGCTGCTGTGTCCAGGCCCAGGAGCCTTAGCACTGTGCTGTGATGTCACTCAATACCACTGACATCACTAGGTGTAAACAACATCTCTCCTTTGCTGTGTATGTGACTATGGAGCTGTTTGGTGATGTCGTCTATTATGGCCTTCATAGAAGCAACAGGAGATTGTTGCATCCATCTAGAACCCTCAGAACTACAGTGCTATGATGTCACTCACTTCCACAGGCCTTGCAGAGTGTAAACAACAACAACCCAGCTTTGTTGTGTATGTAACCATAGGGATTTGTGATGTCACCTAGAACCTTCACAGCAGCGACAGCTTTATGAGGAGCATCAGCACTGCTCTGCCTGAGCAGAACCATCACCGCCATAGGTTGTCAAATAACCCGGATTTAACCCACACAGGTAAGTCCAATGGGGTGCAGGCATGTCCTCTATGCTTACAGCTTCCCGTGGGTGTTGGTTTGATACCGTTTGGGGACAGCCAAGGAGGCATCTGCAGGCAACAAAGGTAGGTGTGTGCTTGTGTGTGTGTTTCCTATGCAGATCCTAAGCCCAGTGTCACATGCAAGTAGGAGGAGTAAGAAGGGTTCCTGGCAAATCCGGGTTATGGATTGCATTTAAAAAGGCCCCGTGGGAGTGCAATGGGCCCCTGTCTTGCTGCTTAGCAATAATGGTATGGGTTTAGGTTCTGCTGTGTGTACTGGTGGTTGACTGCCCCCCAGCCCAGAGTGTGCATGGAAAATTGTCTGGCAGCCTCCCTGACAGCAAGCAGTGATAGTGCCCATGAAGGGGACCTTGTTGGGCCCGCCCCTTTCACGGTTATTGCTTCTCGGCCTTTTGGCTAAGATCAAGTGTAGTATCTGTTCTTATCAGTTTAATATCTGATACGTCCCCTATCTGGGGACCATATATTAAATGGATTTTTGAGAACGGGGGCCGATTTCGAAGCTTGCTTCCGTCGCCCTATGCATTGACCCGATATGGCAGTATCTTCGGGTACAGTGCACCACCCCCTTACAGGGTTAAAAAGAAAGATTCCTACTTTCATTGCTACCTGCTTGCTGGCTAGCCAGCTAGCCAGCCCTGTGGGCCTTGCTGCTGCTGCTGCAGCCAAAAAACAAAAGGTGGTGCTGCTGCTGCTTCTGCTGCTTCTGCTTCTGCTTGTGTCTGGCCGCTGTTGGAGCGTCCAGGCACAGGACTTCTGCTGCTGCTGACTAAATGGCCTCCTTAATTGGATCATTTGAGTAGCCAGCACACCTGTGCAGGTAGGGCATGACATGATAGGCAGCTGCCTTGATAGCGGGTGGGTGCTGAATGTTCCTAATTGACAAAATAAGATTAATGCTTATGAAGAAATATAAAATCTCATCCCTTCCCCAATATCGCGCCACACCCCTACCCCTTAATTCCCTGGTTGAACTTGATGGACATATGTCTTTTTTCGACCGTACTAACTATGTAACTATGTAACATAACATGGGGGGGGTCTCCTGGCTGTTCACACAGGTGTGTCATTGCTGTACATTGACTATGCATTGCTTCTGTGGTATTGCAAAGGCAAAGACAAATGCTTCCAGCCATCCATTGCACTAATGGATTGGTCATCAGCTGGCTGTCTATGTCCCGCATCAATATAGACCAAAGTACAGAGGGTTAGGCTATGCTATTGTGCACCTACCTGATGCATCAGAAGGTGCGAGGCCCTTGCTAAATTCTGTGCACAGACTTTGAGATCTATACTTTAGACTGTATCTAAACCTGCTCCAACATGGACTGACATTCTGGCCTACTTTCAGCCGATGCGACTTGTCTGTCGCTGAACAGTCGCTTTTTATGTATTCAGCACCTATGTATAATGTTGTAAAAATGCTCTAGAAGCTAAAGTCGCAGAAATGTCACACATATTTGGCCTGCAACTTTCTGTGCGACAAATTCAGACAGGAAAAATCAGTATAAATCCTTAGAAAATTATCCCCCAGTGTCTCCATCTGCTGGCGGTATTGAATAAGCATTGCTGCACTGATGGGGTATGCATTAGACGAAAAAAAAGAAGAAAAAGAAGAATAATACGCCCAGAAAAGAGGCGAAAAGGAGAAAAACGTAAAAAAACGTGAAAAAAAAGTAAGAGGAAGAGAAGGGAAAAAAAGGTGGAAATGGGTTTAAAAGTGATTTCGGCGGAGAAATATATATATATATATATATATATATATATATATATATATATACGCGCACACACACACATATATATAAACGTATTCTCCGTTGAGATATTGCAGCCGCTGCTGTGTCCAGGCCCAGGAGCCTTAGCACTGTGCTGTGATGTCACTCAATACCACTGACATCACTAGGTGTAAACAACATCTCTCCTTTGCTGTGTATGTGACTATGGAGCTGTTTGGTGATGTCGTCTATTATGGCCTTCATAGAAGCAACAGGAGATTGTTGCATCCATCTAGAACCCTCAGAACTACAGTGCTATGATGTCACTCACTTCCACAGGCCTTGCAGAGTGTAAACAACAACAACCCAGCTTTGTTGTGTATGTAACCATAGGGATTTGTGATGTCACCTAGAACCTTCACAGCAGCGACAGCTTTATGAGGAGCATCAGCACTGCTCTGCCTGAGCAGAACCATCACCGCCATAGGTTGTCAAATAACCCGGATTTAACCCACACAGGTAAGTCCAATGGGGTGCAGGCATGTCCTCTATGCTTACAGCTTCCCGTGGGTGTTGGTTTGATACCGTTTGGGGACAGCCAAGGAGGCATCTGCAGGCAACAAAGGTAGGTGTGTGCTTGTGTGTGTGTTTCCTATGCAGATCCTAAGCCCAGTGTCACATGCAAGTAGGAGGAGTAAGAAGGGTTCCTGGCAAATCCGGGTTATGGATTGCATTTAAAAAGGCCCCGTGGGAGTGCAATGGGCCCCTGTCTTGCTGCTTAGCAATAATGGTATGGGTTTAGGTTCTGCTGTGTGTACTGGTGGTTGACTGCCCCCCAGCCCAGAGTGTGCATGGAAAATTGTCTGGCAGCCTCCCTGACAGCAAGCAGTGATAGTGCCCATGAAGGGGACCTTGTTGGGCCCGCCCCTTTCACGGTTATCGCTTCTCGGCCTTTTGGCTAAGATCAAGTGTAGTATCTGTTCTTATCAGTTTAATATCTGATACGTCCCCTATCTGGGGACCATATATTAAATGGATTTTTGAGAACGGGGGCCGATTTCGAAGCTTGCTTCCGTCGCCCTATGCATTGACCCGATATGGCAGTATCTTCGGGTACAGTGCACCACCCCCTTACAGGGTTAAAAAGAAAGATTCCTACTTTCATTGCTACCTGCTTGCTGGCTAGCCAGCTAGCCAGCCCTGTGGGCCTTGCTGCTGCTGCTGCAGCCAAAAAACAAAAGGTGGTGCTGCTGCTGCTTCTGCTTCTGCTTGTGTCTGGCCGCTGTTGGAGCGTCCAGGCACAGGACTTCTGCTGCTGCTGACTAAATGGCCTCCTTAATTGGATCATTTGAGTAGCCAGCACACCTGTGCAGGTAGGGCATGACATGATAGGCAGCTGCCTTGATAGCGGGTGGGTGCTGAATGTTCCTAATTGACAAAATAAGATTAATGCTTATGAAGAAATATAAAATCTCATCCCTTCCCCAATATCGCGCCACACCCCTACCCCTTAATTCCCTGGTTGAACTTGATGGACATATGTCTTTTTTCGACCGTACTAACTATGTAACTATGTAACATAACATGGGGGGGGTCTCCTGGCTGTTCACACAGGTGTGTCATTGCTGTACATTGACCATGCATTGCTTCTGTGGTATTGCAAAGGCAAAGACAAATGCTTCCAGCCATCCATTGCACTAATGGATTGGTCATCAGCTGGCTGTCTATGTCCCGCATCAATATAGACCAAAGTACAGAGGGTTAGGCTATGCTATTGTGCACCTACCTGATGCATCAGAAGGTGCGAGGCCCTTGCTAAATTCTGTGCACAGACTTTGAGATCTATACTTTAGACTGTATCTAAACCTGCTCCAACATGGACTGACATTCTGGCCTACTTTCAGCCGATGCGACTTGTCTGTCGCTGAACAGTCGCTTTTTATGTATTCAGCACCTATGTATAATGTTGTAAAAATGCTCTAGAAGCTAAAGTCGCAGAAATGTCACACATATTTGGCCTGCAACTTTCTGTGCGACAAATTCAGACAGGAAAAATCAGTATAAATCCTTAGAAAATTATCCCCCAGTGTCTCCATCTGCTGGCGGTATTGAATAAGCATTGCTGCACTGATGGGGTATGCATTAGACGAAAAAAAAGAAGAAAAAGAAGAATAATACGCCCAGAAAAGAGGCGAAAAGGAGAAAAACGTAAAAAAACGTGAAAAAAAAGTAAGAGGAAGAGAAGGGAAAAAAAGGTGGAAATGGGTTTAAAAGTGATTTCGGCGGAGAAATATATATATATATATATATATATATATATATATATATATATATACGCGCACACACACACATATATATAAACGTATTCTCCGTTGAGATATTGCAGCCGCTGCTGTGTCCAGGCCCAGGAGCCTTAGCACTGTGCTGTGATGTCACTCAATACCACTGACATCACTAGGTGTAAACAACATCTCTCCTTTGCTGTGTATGTGACTATGGAGCTGTTTGGTGATGTCGTCTATTATGGCCTTCATAGAAGCAACAGGAGATTGTTGCATCCATCTAGAACCCTCAGAACTACAGTGCTATGATGTCACTCACTTCCACAGGCCTTGCAGAGTGTAAACAACAACAACCCAGCTTTGTTGTGTATGTAACCATAGGGATTTGTGATGTCACCTAGAACCTTCACAGCAGCGACAGCTTTATGAGGAGCATCAGCACTGCTCTGCCTGAGCAGAACCATCACCGCCATAGGTTGTCAAATAACCCGGATTTAACCCACACAGGTAAGTCCAATGGGGTGCAGGCATGTCCTCTATGCTTACAGCTTCCCGTGGGTGTTGGTTTGATACCGTTTGGGGACAGCCAAGGAGGCATCTGCAGGCAACAAAGGTAGGTGTGTGCTTGTGTGTGTGTTTCCTATGCAGATCCTAAGCCCAGTGTCACATGCAAGTAGGAGGAGTAAGAAGGGTTCCTGGCAAATCCGGGTTATGGATTGCATTTAAAAAGGCCCCGTGGGAGTGCAATGGGCCCCTGTCTTGCTGCTTAGCAATAATGGTATGGGTTTAGGTTCTGCTGTGTGTACTGGTGGTTGACTGCCCCCCAGCCCAGAGTGTGCATGGAAAATTGTCTGGCAGCCTCCCTGACAGCAAGCAGTGATAGTGCCCATGAAGGGGACCTTGTTGGGCCCGCCCCTTTCACGGTTATCGCTTCTCGGCCTTTTGGCTAAGATCAAGTGTAGTATCTGTTCTTATCAGTTTAATATCTGATACGTCCCCTATCTGGGGACCATATATTAAATGGATTTTTGAGAACGGGGGCCGATTTCGAAGCTTGCTTCCGTCGCCCTATGCATTGACCCGATATGGCAGTATCTTCGGGTACAGTGCACCACCCCCTTACAGGGTTAAAAAGAAAGATTCCTACTTTCATTGCTACCTGCTTGCTGGCTAGCCAGCTAGCCAGCCCTGTGGGCCTTGCTGCTGCTGCTGCAGCCAAAAAACAAAAGGTGGTGCTGCTGCTGCTTCTGCTGCTTCTGCTTCTGCTTGTGTCTGGCCGCTGTTGGAGCGTCCAGGCACAGGACTTCTGCTGCTGCTGACTAAATGGCCTCCTTAATTGGATCATTTGAGTAGCCAGCACACCTGTGCAGGTAGGGCATGACATGATAGGCAGCTGCCTTGATAGCGGGTGGGTGCTGAATGTTCCTAATTGACAAAATAAGATTAATGCTTATGAAGAAATATAAAATCTCATCCCTTCCCCAATATCGCGCCACACCCCTACCCCTTAATTCCCTGGTTGAACTTGATGGACATATGTCTTTTTTCGACCGTACTAACTATGTAACTATGTAACATAACATGGGGGGGGTCTCCTGGCTGTTCACACAGGTGTGTCATTGCTGTACATTGACCATGCATTGCTTCTGTGGTATTGCAAAGGCAAAGACAAATGCTTCCAGCCATCCATTGCACTAATGGATTGGTCATCAGCTGGCTGTCTATGTCCCGCATCAATATAGACCAAAGTACAGAGGGTTAGGCTATGCTATTGTGCACCTACCTGATGCATCAGAAGGTGCGAGGCCCTTGCTAAATTCTGTGCACAGACTTTGAGATCTATACTTTAGACTGTATCTAAACCTGCTCCAACATGGACTGACATTCTGGCCTACTTTCAGCCGATGCGACTTGTCTGTCGCTGAACAGTCGCTTTTTATGTATTCAGCACCTATGTATAATGTTGTAAAAATGCTCTAGAAGCTAAAGTCGCAGAAATGTCACACATATTTGGCCTGCAACTTTCTGTGCGACAAATTCAGACAGGAAAAATCAGTATAAATCCTTAGAAAATTATCCCCCAGTGTCTCCATCTGCTGGCGGTATTGAATAAGCATTGCTGCACTGATGGGGTATGCATTAGACGAAAAAAAAGAAGAAAAAGAAGAATAATACGCCCAGAAAAGAGGCGAAAAGGAGAAAAACGTAAAAAAACGTGAAAAAAAAGTAAGAGGAAGAGAAGGGAAAAAAAGGTGGAAATGGGTTTAAAAGTGATTTCGGCGGAGAAATATATATATATATATATATATATATATATATATATATATATATATATACGCGCACACACACACATATATATAAACGTATTCTCCGTTGAGATATTGCAGCCGCTGCTGTGTCCAGGCCCAGGAGCCTTAGCACTGTGCTGTGATGTCACTCAATACCACTGACATCACTAGGTGTAAACAACATCTCTCCTTTGCTGTGTATGTGACTATGGAGCTGTTTGGTGATGTCGTCTATTATGGCCTTCATAGAAGCAACAGGAGATTGTTGCATCCATCTAGAACCCTCAGAACTACAGTGCTATGATGTCACTCACTTCCACAGGCCTTGCAGAGTGTAAACAACAACAACCCAGCTTTGTTGTGTATGTAACCATAGGGATTTGTGATGTCACCTAGAACCTTCACAGCAGCGACAGCTTTATGAGGAGCATCAGCACTGCTCTGCCTGAGCAGAACCATCACCGCCATAGGTTGTCAAATAACCCGGATTTAACCCACACAGGTAAGTCCAATGGGGTGCAGGCATGTCCTCTATGCTTACAGCTTCCCGTGGGTGTTGGTTTGATACCGTTTGGGGACAGCCAAGGAGGCATCTGCAGGCAACAAAGGTAGGTGTGTGCTTGTGTGTGTGTTTCCTATGCAGATCCTAAGCCCAGTGTCACATGCAAGTAGGAGGAGTAAGAAGGGTTCCTGGCAAATCCGGGTTATGGATTGCATTTAAAAAGGCCCCGTGGGAGTGCAATGGGCCCCTGTCTTGCTGCTTAGCAATAATGGTATGGGTTTAGGTTCTGCTGTGTGTACTGGTGGTTGACTGCCCCCCAGCCCAGAGTGTGCATGGAAAATTGTCTGGCAGCCTCCCTGACAGCAAGCAGTGATAGTGCCCATGAAGGGGACCTTGTTGGGCCCGCCCCTTTCACGGTTATCGCTTCTCGGCCTTTTGGCTAAGATCAAGTGTAGTATCTGTTCTTATCAGTTTTCATGCTGGTGGGGATGGGTGCTGCATGGAGGATGCAGGTGTACCAGGGCTTTCCGGGGCTGGTTCTGAGGAATCAGCTCGACGGCTGCCCCGATGTGACCTGTTCCCTCCGGGTCTCGCCATGAGGCTGAGAGGGTCTAGAGCCGAGGTACTTTTGTGCCTCGGGGAGTGGTGACCCCGAGGTGCCGAAACTCACTGGGAGGATAGGCTCACTGAGTTGAAGCACGGGCACCATAATCTCTTCACCTTGTGGCACTCACCTCTTGATTCCCGGCCTTCTGGCTAGGATCAGAGAAATTTTTATAGATCCGGCCGGATGTCCGGGCAGTATATCTGCACACATTCACTTATTTATTTCTTTTTTGTCTCACTGTGTCACTTTTTGTGTGTTGTGTGTTCACAGGATTGGTCAGGATGCGGTAGCCCTTCTGGGTGTCCCTCCTGGCGGTCTAGGGGAGGTGTGTGTGGCCATTAGGTTCCGCACCTCCCTGCAAACACCCCGGGTACTCCTGCTTTGGCAGGGTACCTACCGTAATCGGCTCTGCGGGCAGATACCTTGGCTAACGCCAAGGGGGATGCCGGGAGCATTTGTGGTCCCCTAGTAGCTTCGGCGAAAAGGGACATCGAACCTGGAACCTCGCAGGTACCTTTTGGTCCGGAGGCGAAGGGTAAGGTTTGTTGGGGGGGCCTCTCTCCTATCGGAGAAGGGCTTGCGATAGACCGCATCCTTTGTGCACGTTTTTTTAGTGTAACACGTTTGCACTTTTTCTTGCACTTTGGGTGAATCGAAAGCACGTTCCTCGGCTTTAGATAAAAAAAAAAAAAAAATCTGTTCTTATCAGTTTAATATCTGATACGTCCCCTATCTGGGGACCATATATTAAATGGATTTTTGAGAACGGGGGCCGATTTCGAAGCTTGCTTCCGTCGCCCTATGCATTGACCCGATATGGCAGTATCTTCGGGTACAGTGCACCACCCCCTTACAGGGTTAAAAAGAAAGATTCCTACTTTCATTGCTACCTGCTTGCTGGCTAGCCAGCTAGCCAGCCCTGTGGGCCTTGCTGCTGCTGCTGCAGCCAAAAAACAAAAGGTGGTGCTGCTGCTGCTTCTGCTGCTTCTGCTTCTGCTTGTGTCTGGCCGCTGTTGGAGCGTCCAGGCACAGGACTTCTGCTGCTGCTGACTAAATGGCCTCCTTAATTGGATCATTTGAGTAGCCAGCACACCTGTGCAGGTAGGGCATGACATGATAGGCAGCTGCCTTGATAGCGGGTGGGTGCTGAATGTTCCTAATTGACAAAATAAGATTAATGCTTATGAAGAAATATAAAATCTCATCCCTTCCCCAATATCGCGCCACACCCCTACCCCTTAATTCCCTGGTTGAACTTGATGGACATATGTCTTTTTTCGACCGTACTAACTATGTAACTATGTAACATAACATGGGGGGGGTCTCCTGGCTGTTCACACAGGTGTGTCATTGCTGTACATTGACCATGCATTGCTTCTGTGGTATTGCAAAGGCAAAGACAAATGCTTCCAGCCATCCATTGCACTAATGGATTGGTCATCAGCTGGCTGTCTATGTCCCGCATCAATATAGACCAAAGTACAGAGGGTTAGGCTATGCTATTGTGCACCTACCTGATGCATCAGAAGGTGCGAGGCCCTTGCTAAATTCTGTGCACAGACTTTGAGATCTATACTTTAGACTGTATCTAAACCTGCTCCAACATGGACTGACATTCTGGCCTACTTTCAGCCGATGCGACTTGTCTGTCGCTGAACAGTCGCTTTTTATGTATTCAGCACCTATGTATAATGTTGTAAAAATGCTCTAGAAGCTAAAGTCGCAGAAATGTCACACATATTTGGCCTGCAACTTTCTGTGCGACAAATTCAGACAGGAAAAATCAGTATAAATCCTTAGAAAATTATCCCCCAGTGTCTCCATCTGCTGGCGGTATTGAATAAGCATTGCTGCACTGATGGGGTATGCATTAGACGAAAAAAAAGAAGAAAAAGAAGAATAATACGCCCAGAAAAGAGGCGAAAAGGAGAAAAACGTAAAAAAACGTGAAAAAAAAGTAAGAGGAAGAGAAGGGAAAAAAAGGTGGAAATGGGTTTAAAAGTGATTTCGGCGGAGAATATATATATATATATATATATATATATATATATATATATATATATACGCGCACACACACACATATATATAAACGTATTCTCCGTTGAGATATTGCAGCCGCTGCTGTGTCCAGGCCCAGGAGCCTTAGCACTGTGCTGTGATGTCACTCAATACCACTGACATCACTAGGTGTAAACAACATCTCTCCTTTGCTGTGTATGTGACTATGGAGCTGTTTGGTGATGTCGTCTATTATGGCCTTCATAGAAGCAACAGGAGATTGTTGCATCCATCTAGAACCCTCAGAACTACAGTGCTATGATGTCACTCACTTCCACAGGCCTTGCAGAGTGTAAACAACAACAACCCAGCTTTGTTGTGTATGTAACCATAGGGATTTGTGATGTCACCTAGAACCTTCACAGCAGCGACAGCTTTATGAGGAGCATCAGCACTGCTCTGCCTGAGCAGAACCATCACCGCCATAGGTTGTCAAATAACCCGGATTTAACCCACACAGGTAAGTCCAATGGGGTGCAGGCATGTCCTCTATGCTTACAGCTTCCCGTGGGTGTTGGTTTGATACCGTTTGGGGACAGCCAAGGAGGCATCTGCAGGCAACAAAGGTAGGTGTGTGCTTGTGTGTGTGTTTCCTATGCAGATCCTAAGCCCAGTGTCACATGCAAGTAGGAGGAGTAAGAAGGGTTCCTGGCAAATCCGGGTTATGGATTGCATTTAAAAAGGCCCCGTGGGAGTGCAATGGGCCCCTGTCTTGCTGCTTAGCAATAATGGTATGGGTTTAGGTTCTGCTGTGTGTACTGGTGGTTGACTGCCCCCCAGCCCAGAGTGTGCATGGAAAATTGTCTGGCAGCCTCCCTGACAGCAAGCAGTGATAGTGCCCATGAAGGGGACCTTGTTGGGCCCGCCCCTTTCACGGTTATCGCTTCTCGGCCTTTTGGCTAAGATCAAGTGTAGTATCTGTTCTTATCAGTTTAATATCTGATACGTCCCCTATCTGGGGACCATATATTAAATGGATTTTTGAGAACGGGGGCCGATTTCGAAGCTTGCTTCCGTCGCCCTATGCATTGACCCGATATGGCAGTATCTTCGGGTACAGTGCACCACCCCCTTACAGGGTTAAAAAGAAAGATTCCTACTTTCATTGCTACCTGCTTGCTGGCTAGCCAGCTAGCCAGCCCTGTGGGCCTTGCTGCTGCTGCTGCAGCCAAAAAACAAAAGGTGGTGCTGCTGCTGCTTCTGCTGCTTCTGCTGCTTCTGCTTCTGCTTGTGTCTGGCCGCTGTTGGAGCGTCCAGGCACAGGACTTCTGCTGCTGCTGACTATATGGCCTCCTTAATTGGATCATTTGAGTAGCCAGCACACCTGTGCAGGTAGGGCATGACATGATAGGCAGCTGCCTTGATAGCGGGTGGGTGCTGAATGTTCCTAATTGACAAAATAAGATTAATGCTTATGAAGAAATATAAAATCTCATCCCTTCCCCAATATCGCGCCACACCCCTACCCCTTAATTCCCTGGTTGAACTTGATGGACATATGTCTTTTTTCGACCGTACTAACTATGTAACTATGTAACATAACATGGGGGGGGTCTCCTGGCTGTTCACACAGGTGTGTCATTGCTGTACATTGACCATGCATTGCTTCTGTGGTATTGCAAAGGCAAAGACAAATGCTTCCAGCCATCCATTGCACTAATGGATTGGTCATCAGCTGGCTGTCTATGTCCCGCATCAATATAGACCAAAGTACAGAGGGTTAGGCTATGCTATTGTGCACCTACCTGATGCATCAGAAGGTGCGAGGCCCTTGCTAAATTCTGTGCACAGACTTTGAGATCTATACTTTAGACTGTATCTAAACCTGCTCCAACATGGACTGACATTCTGGCCTACTTTCAGCCGATGCGACTTGTCTGTCGCTGAACAGTCGCTTTTTATGTATTCAGCACCTATGTATAATGTTGTAAAAATGCTCTAGAAGCTAAAGTCGCAGAAATGTCACACATATTTGGCCTGCAACTTTCTGTGCGACAAATTCAGACAGGAAAAATCAGTATAAATCCTTAGAAAATTATCCCCCAGTGTCTCCATCTGCTGGCGGTATTGAATAAGCATTGCTGCACTGATGGGGTATGCATTAGACGAAAAAAAAGAAGAAAAAGAAGAATAATACGCCCAGAAAAGAGGCGAAAAGGAGAAAAACGTAAAAAAACGTGAAAAAAAAGTAAGAGGAAGAGAAGGGAAAAAAAGGTGGAAATGGGTTTAAAAGTGATTTCGGCGGAGAAATATATATATATATATATATATATATATATATATATATATATATACGCGCACACACACACATATATATAAACGTATTCTCCGTTGAGATATTGCAGCCGCTGCTGTGTCCAGGCCCAGGAGCCTTAGCACTGTGCTGTGATGTCACTCAATACCACTGACATCACTAGGTGTAAACAACATCTCTCCTTTGCTGTGTATGTGACTATGGAGCTGTTTGGTGATGTCGTCTATTATGGCCTTCATAGAAGCAACAGGAGATTGTTGCATCCATCTAGAACCCTCAGAACTACAGTGCTATGATGTCACTCACTTCCACAGGCCTTGCAGAGTGTAAACAACAACAACCCAGCTTTGTTGTGTATGTAACCATAGGGATTTGTGATGTCACCTAGAACCTTCACAGCAGCGACAGCTTTATGAGGAGCATCAGCACTGCTCTGCCTGAGCAGAACCATCACCGCCATAGGTTGTCAAATAACCCGGATTTAACCCACACAGGTAAGTCCAATGGGGTGCAGGCATGTCCTCTATGCTTACAGCTTCCCGTGGGTGTTGGTTTGATACCGTTTGGGGACAGCCAAGGAGGCATCTGCAGGCAACAAAGGTAGGTGTGTGCTTGTGTGTGTGTTTCCTATGCAGATCCTAAGCCCAGTGTCACATGCAAGTAGGAGGAGTAAGAAGGGTTCCTGGCAAATCCGGGTTATGGATTGCATTTAAAAAGGCCCCGTGGGAGTGCAATGGGCCCCTGTCTTGCTGCTTAGCAATAATGGTATGGGTTTAGGTTCTGCTGTGTGTACTGGTGGTTGACTGCCCCCCAGCCCAGAGTGTGCATGGAAAAGGAAAATTGTCTGGCAGCCTCCCTGACAGCAAGCAGTGATAGTGCCCATGAAGGGGACCTTGTTGGGCCCGCCCCTTTCACGGTTATCGCTTCTCGGCCTTTTGGCTAAGATCAAGTGTAGTATCTGTTCTTATCAGTTTAATATCTGATACGTCCCCTATCTGGGGACCATATATTAAATGGATTTTTGAGAACGGGGGCCGATTTCGAAGCTTGCTTCCGTCGCCCTATGCATTGACCCGATATGGCAGTATCTTCGGGTACAGTGCACCACCCCCTTACAGGGTTAAAAAGAAAGATTCCTACTTTCATTGCTACCTGCTTGCTGGCTAGCCAGCTAGCCAGCCCTGTGGGCCTTGCTGCTGCTGCTGCAGCCAAAAAACAAAAGGTGGTGCTGCTGCTGCTTCTGCTGCTTCTGCTTCTGCTTGTGTCTGGCCGCTGTTGGAGCGTCCAGGCACAGGACTTCTGCTGCTGCTGACTAAATGGCCTCCTTAATTGGATCATTTGAGTAGCCAGCACACCTGTGCAGGTAGGGCATGACATGATAGGCAGCTGCCTTGATAGCGGGTGGGTGCTGAATGTTCCTAATTGACAAAATAAGATTAATGCTTATGAAGAAATATAAAATCTCATCCCTTCCCCAATATCGCGCCACACCCCTACCCCTTAATTCCCTGGTTGAACTTGATGGACATATGTCTTTTTTCGACCGTACTAACTATGTAACTATGTAACATAACATGGGGGGGGTCTCCTGGCTGTTCACACAGGTGTGTCATTGCTGTACATTGACCATGCATTGCTTCTGTGGTATTGCAAAGGCAAAGACAAATGCTTCCAGCCATCCATTGCACTAATGGATTGGTCATCAGCTGGCTGTCTATGTCCCGCATCAATATAGACCAAAGTACAGAGGGTTAGGCTATGCTATTGTGCACCTACCTGATGCATCAGAAGGTGCGAGGCCCTTGCTAAATTCTGTGCACAGACTTTGAGATCTATACTTTAGACTGTATCTAAACCTGCTCCAACATGGACTGACATTCTGGCCTACTTTCAGCCGATGCGACTTGTCTGTCGCTGAACAGTCGCTTTTTATGTATTCAGCACCTATGTATAATGTTGTAAAAATGCTCTAGAAGCTAAAGTCGCAGAAATGTCACACATATTTGGCCTGCAACTTTCTGTGCGACAAATTCAGACAGGAAAAATCAGTATAAATCCTTAGAAAATTATCCCCCAGTGTCTCCATCTGCTGGCGGTATTGAATAAGCATTGCTGCACTGATGGGGTATGCATTAGACGAAAAAAAAGAAGAAAAAGAAGAATAATACGCCCAGAAAAGAGGCGAAAAGGAGAAAAACGTAAAAAAACGTGAAAAAAAAGTAAGAGGAAGAGAAGGGAAAAAAAGGTGGAAATGGGTTTAAAAGTGATTTCGGCGGAGAATATATATATATATATATATATATATATATATATATATATATATACGCGCACACACACACATATATATAAACGTATTCTCCGTTGAGATATTGCAGCCGCTGCTGTGTCCAGGCCCAGGAGCCTTAGCACTGTGCTGTGATGTCACTCAATACCACTGACATCACTAGGTGTAAACAACATCTCTCCTTTGCTGTGTATGTGACTATGGAGCTGTTTGGTGATGTCGTCTATTATGGCCTTCATAGAAGCAACAGGAGATTGTTGCATCCATCTAGAACCCTCAGAACTACAGTGCTATGATGTCACTCACTTCCACAGGCCTTGCAGAGTGTAAACAACAACAACCCAGCTTTGTTGTGTATGTAACCATAGGGATTTGTGATGTCACCTAGAACCTTCACAGCAGCGACAGCTTTATGAGGAGCATCAGCACTGCTCTGCCTGAGCAGAACCATCACCGCCATAGGTTGTCAAATAACCCGGATTTAACCCACACAGGTAAGTCCAATGGGGTGCAGGCATGTCCTCTATGCTTACAGCTTCCCGTGGGTGTTGGTTTGATACCGTTTGGGGACAGCCAAGGAGGCATCTGCAGGCAACAAAGGTAGGTGTGTGCTTGTGTGTGTGTTTCCTATGCAGATCCTAAGCCCAGTGTCACATGCAAGTAGGAGGAGTAAGAAGGGTTCCTGGCAAATCCGGGTTATGGATTGCATTTAAAAAGGCCCCGTGGGAGTGCAATGGGCCCCTGTCTTGCTGCTTAGCAATAATGGTATGGGTTTAGGTTCTGCTGTGTGTACTGGTGGTTGACTGCCCCCCAGCCCAGAGTGTGCATGGAAAATTGTCTGGCAGCCTCCCTGACAGCAAGCAGTGATAGTGCCCATGAAGGGGACCTTGTTGGGCCCGCCCCTTTCACGGTTATCGCTTCTCGGCCTTTTGGCTAAGATCAAGTGTAGTATCTGTTCTTATCAGTTTAATATCTGATACGTCCCCTATCTGGGGACCATATATTAAATGGATTTTTGAGAACGGGGGCCGATTTCGAAGCTTGCTTCCGTCGCCCTATGCATTGACCCGATATGGCAGTATCTTCGGGTACAGTGCACCACCCCCTTACAGGGTTAAAAAGAAAGATTCCTACTTTCATTGCTACCTGCTTGCTGGCTAGCCAGCTAGCCAGCCCTGTGGGCCTTGCTGCTGCTGCTGCAGCCAAAAAACAAAAGGTGGTGCTGCTGCTGCTTCTGCTGCTTCTGCTTCTGCTTGTGTCTGGCCGCTGTTGGAGCGTCCAGGCACAGGACTTCTGCTGCTGCTGACTAAATGGCCTCCTTAATTGGATCATTTGAGTAGCCAGCACACCTGTGCAGGTAGGGCATGACATGATAGGCAGCTGCCTTGATAGCGGGTGGGTGCTGAATGTTCCTAATTGACAAAATAAGATTAATGCTTATGAAGAAATATAAAATCTCATCCCTTCCCCAATATCGCGCCACACCCCTACCCCTTAATTCCCTGGTTGAACTTGATGGACATATGTCTTTTTTCGACCGTACTAACTATGTAACTATGTAACATAACATGGGGGGGGTCTCCTGGCTGTTCACACAGGTGTGTCATTGCTGTACATTGACCATGCATTGCTTCTGTGGTATTGCAAAGGCAAAGACAAATGCTTCCAGCCATCCATTGCACTAATGGATTGGTCATCAGCTGGCTGTCTATGTCCCGCATCAATATAGACCAAAGTACAGAGGGTTAGGCTATGCTATTGTGCACCTACCTGATGCATCAGAAGGTGCGAGGCCCTTGCTAAATTCTGTGCACAGACTTTGAGATCTATACTTTAGACTGTATCTAAACCTGCTCCAACATGGACTGACATTCTGGCCTACTTTCAGCCGATGCGACTTGTCTGTCGCTGAACAGTCGCTTTTTATGTATTCAGCACCTATGTATAATGTTGTAAAAATGCTCTAGAAGCTAAAGTCGCAGAAATGTCACACATATTTGGCCTGCAACTTTCTGTGCGACAAATTCAGACAGGAAAAATCAGTATAAATCCTTAGAAAATTATCCCCCAGTGTCTCCATCTGCTGGCGGTATTGAATAAGCATTGCTGCACTGATGGGGTATGCATTAGACGAAAAAAAAGAAGAAAAAGAAGAATAATACGCCCAGAAAAGAGGCGAAAAGGAGAAAAACGTAAAAAAACGTGAAAAAAAAGTAAGAGGAAGAGAAGGGAAAAAAAGGTGGAAATGGGTTTAAAAGTGATTTCGGCGGAGAAATATATATATATATATATATATATATATATATATATATACGCGCACACACACACATATATATAAACGTATTCTCCGTTGAGATATTGCAGCCGCTGCTGTGTCCAGGCCCAGGAGCCTTAGCACTGTGCTGTGATGTCACTCAATACCACTGACATCACTAGGTGTAAACAACATCTCTCCTTTGCTGTGTATGTGACTATGGAGCTGTTTGGTGATGTCGTCTATTATGGCCTTCATAGAAGCAACAGGAGATTGTTGCATCCATCTAGAACCCTCAGAACTACAGTGCTATGATGTCACTCACTTCCACAGGCCTTGCAGAGTGTAAACAACAACAACCCAGCTTTGTTGTGTATGTAACCATAGGGATTTGTGATGTCACCTAGAACCTTCACAGCAGCGACAGCTTTATGAGGAGCATCAGCACTGCTCTGCCTGAGCAGAACCATCACCGCCATAGGTTGTCAAATAACCCGGATTTAACCCACACAGGTAAGTCCAATGGGGTGCAGGCATGTCCTCTATGCTTACAGCTTCCCGTGGGTGTTGGTTTGATACCGTTTGGGGACAGCCAAGGAGGCATCTGCAGGCAACAAAGGTAGGTGTGTGCTTGTGTGTGTGTTTCCTATGCAGATCCTAAGCCCAGTGTCACATGCAAGTAGGAGGAGTAAGAAGGGTTCCTGGCAAATCCGGGTTATGGATTGCATTTAAAAAGGCCCCGTGGGAGTGCAATGGGCCCCTGTCTTGCTGCTTAGCAATAATGGTATGGGTTTAGGTTCTGCTGTGTGTACTGGTGGTTGACTGCCCCCCAGCCCAGAGTGTGCATGGAAAATTGTCTGGCAGCCTCCCTGACAGCAAGCAGTGATAGTGCCCATGAAGGGGACCTTGTTGGGCCCGCCCCTTTCACGGTTATCGCTTCTCGGCCTTTTGGCTAAGATCAAGTGTAGTATCTGTTCTTATCAGTTTAATATCTGATACGTCCCCTATCTGGGGACCATATATTAAATGGATTTTTGAGAACGGGGGCCGATTTCGAAGCTTGCTTCCGTCGCCCTATGCATTGACCCGATATGGCAGTATCTTCGGGTACAGTGCACCACCCCCTTACAGGGTTAAAAAGAAAGATTCCTACTTTCATTGCTACCTGCTTGCTGGCTAGCCAGCTAGCCAGCCCTGTGGGCCTTGCTGCTGCTGCTGCAGCCAAAAAACAAAAGGTGGTGCTGCTGCTGCTTCTGCTGCTTCTGCTTGTGTCTGGCCGCTGTTGGAGCGTCCAGGCACAGGACTTCTGCTGCTGCTGACTAAATGGCCTCCTTAATTGGATCATTTGAGTAGCCAGCACACCTGTGCAGGTAGGGCATGACATGATAGGCAGCTGCCTTGATAGCGGGTGGGTGCTGAATGTTCCTAATTGACAAAATAAGATTAATGCTTATGAAGAAATATAAAATCTCATCCCTTCCCCAATATCGCGCCACACCCCTACCCCTTAATTCCCTGGTTGAACTTGATGGACATATGTCTTTTTTCGACCGTACTAACTATGTAACTATATAACATAACATGGGGGGGGTCTCCTGGCTGTTCACACAGGTGTGTCATTGCTGTACATTGACCATGCATTGCTTCTGTGGTATTGCAAAGGCAAAGACAAATGCTTCCAGCCATCCATTGCACTAATGGATTGGTCATCAGCTGGCTGTCTATGTCCCGCATCAATATAGACCAAAGTACAGAGGGTTAGGCTATGCTATTGTGCACCTACCTGATGCATCAGAAGGTGCGAGGCCCTTGCTAAATTCTGTGCACAGACTTTGAGATCTATACTTTAGACTGTATCTAAACCTGCTCCAACATGGACTGACATTCTGGCCTACTTTCAGCCGATGCGACTTGTCTGTCGCTGAACAGTCGCTTTTTATGTATTCAGCACCTATGTATAATGTTGTAAAAATGCTCTAGAAGCTAAAGTCGCAGAAATGTCACACATATTTGGCCTGCAACTTTCTGTGCGACAAATTCAGACAGGAAAAATCAGTATAAATCCTTAGAAAATTATCCCCCAGTGTCTCCATCTGCTGGCGGTATTGAATAAGCATTGCTGCACTGATGGGGTATGCATTAGACGAAAAAAAAGAAGAAAAAGAAGAATAATACGCCCAGAAAAGAGGCGAAAAGGAGAAAAACGTAAAAAAACGTGAAAAAAAAGTAAGAGGAAGAGAAGGGAAAAAAAGGTGGAAATGGGTTTAAAAGTGATTTCGGCGGAGAAATATATATATATATATATATATATATATATATATACGCGCACACACACACATATATATAAACGTATTCTCCGTTGAGATATTGCAGCCGCTGCTGTGTCCAGGCCCAGGAGCCTTAGCACTGTGCTGTGATGTCACTCAATACCACTGACATCACTAGGTGTAAACAACATCTCTCCTTTGCTGTGTATGTGACTATGGAGCTGTTTGGTGATGTCGTCTATTATGGCCTTCATAGAAGCAACAGGAGATTGTTGCATCCATCTAGAACCCTCAGAACTACAGTGCTATGATGTCACTCACTTCCACAGGCCTTGCAGAGTGTAAACAACAACAACCCAGCTTTGTTGTGTATGTAACCATAGGGATTTGTGATGTCACCTAGAACCTTCACAGCAGCGACAGCTTTATGAGGAGCATCAGCACTGCTCTGCCTGAGCAGAACCATCACCGCCATAGGTTGTCAAATAACCCGGATTTAACCCACACAGGTAAGTCCAATGGGGTGCAGGCATGTCCTCTATGCTTACAGCTTCCCGTGGGTGTTGGTTTGATACCGTTTGGGGACAGCCAAGGAGGCATCTGCAGGCAACAAAGGTAGGTGTGTGCTTGTGTGTGTGTTTCCTATGCAGATCCTAAGCCCAGTGTCACATGCAAGTAGGAGGAGTAAGAAGGGTTCCTGGCAAATCCGGGTTATGGATTGCATTTAAAAAGGCCCCGTGGGAGTGCAATGGGCCCCTGTCTTGCTGCTTAGCAATAATGGTATGGGTTTAGGTTCTGCTGTGTGTACTGGTGGTTGACTGCCCCCCAGCCCAGAGTGTGCATGGAAAATTGTCTGGCAGCCTCCCTGACAGCAAGCAGTGATAGTGCCCATGAAGGGGACCTTGTTGGGCCCGCCCCTTTCACGGTTATCGCTTCTCGGCCTTTTGGCTAAGATCAAGTGTAGTATCTGTTCTTATCAGTTTAATATCTGATACGTCCCCTATCTGGGGACCATATATTAAATGGATTTTTGAGAACGGGGGCCGATTTCGAAGCTTGCTTCCGTCGCCCTATGCATTGACCCGATATGGCAGTATCTTCGGGTACAGTGCACCACCCCCTTACAGGGTTAAAAAGAAAGATTCCTACTTTCATTGCTACCTGCTTGCTGGCTAGCCAGCTAGCCAGCCCTGTGGGCCTTGCTGCTGCTGCTGCAGCCAAAAAACAAAAGGTGGTGCTGCTGCTGCTTCTGCTGCTTCTGCTTCTGCTTGTGTCTGGCCGCTGTTGGAGCGTCCAGGCACAGGACTTCTGCTGCTGCTGACTAAATGGCCTCCTTAATTGGATCATTTGAGTAGCCAGCACACCTGTGCAGGTAGGGCATGACATGATAGGCAGCTGCCTTGATAGCGGGTGGGTGCTGAATGTTCCTAATTGACAAAATAAGATTAATGCTTATGAAGAAATATAAAATCTCATCCCTTCCCCAATATCGCGCCACACCCCTACCCCTTAATTCCCTGGTTGAACTTGATGGACATATGTCTTTTTTCGACCGTACTAACTATGTAACTATGTAACATAACATGGGGGGGGTCTCCTGGCTGTTCACACAGGTGTGTCATTGCTGTACATTGACCATGCATTGCTTCTGTGGTATTGCAAAGGCAAAGACAAATGCTTCCAGCCATCCATTGCACTAATGGATTGGTCATCAGCTGGCTGTCTATGTCCCGCATCAATATAGACCAAAGTACAGAGGGTTAGGCTATGCTATTGTGCACCTACCTGATGCATCAGAAGGTGCGAGGCCCTTGCTAAATTCTGTGCACAGACTTTGAGATCTATACTTTAGACTGTATCTAAACCTGCTCCAACATGGACTGACATTCTGGCCTACTTTCAGCCGATGCGACTTGTCTGTCGCTGAACAGTCGCTTTTTATGTATTCAGCACCTATGTATAATGTTGTAAAAATGCTCTAGAAGCTAAAGTCGCAGAAATGTCACACATATTTGGCCTGCAACTTTCTGTGCGACAAATTCAGACAGGAAAAATCAGTATAAATCCTTAGAAAATTATCCCCCAGTGTCTCCATCTGCTGGCGGTATTGAATAAGCATTGCTGCACTGATGGGGTATGCATTAGACGAAAAAAAAGAAGAAAAAGAAGAATAATACGCCCAGAAAAGAGGCGAAAAGGAGAAAAACGTAAAAAAACGTGAAAAAAAAGTAAGAGGAAGAGAAGGGAAAAAAAGGTGGAAATGGGTTTAAAAGTGATTTCGGCGGAGAAATATATATATATATATATATATATATATATATATATATATATATATACGCGCACACACACACATATATATAAACGTATTCTCCGTTGAGATATTGCAGCCGCTGCTGTGTCCAGGCCCAGGAGCCTTAGCACTGTGCTGTGATGTCACTCAATACCACTGACATCACTAGGTGTAAACAACATCTCTCCTTTGCTGTGTATGTGACTATGGAGCTGTTTGGTGATGTCGTCTATTATGGCCTTCATAGAAGCAACAGGAGATTGTTGCATCCATCTAGAACCCTCAGAACTACAGTGCTATGATGTCACTCACTTCCACAGGCCTTGCAGAGTGTAAACAACAACAACCCAGCTTTGTTGTGTATGTAACCATAGGGATTTGTGATGTCACCTAGAACCTTCACAGCAGCGACAGCTTTATGAGGAGCATCAGCACTGCTCTGCCTGAGCAGAACCATCACCGCCATAGGTTGTCAAATAACCCGGATTTAACCCACACAGGTAAGTCCAATGGGGTGCAGGCATGTCCTCTATGCTTACAGCTTCCCGTGGGTGTTGGTTTGATACCGTTTGGGGACAGCCAAGGAGGCATCTGCAGGCAACAAAGGTAGGTGTGTGCTTGTGTGTGTGTTTCCTATGCAGATCCTAAGCCCAGTGTCACATGCAAGTAGGAGGAGTAAGAAGGGTTCCTGGCAAATCCGGGTTATGGATTGCATTTAAAAAGGCCCCGTGGGAGTGCAATGGGCCCCTGTCTTGCTGCTTAGCAATAATGGTATGGGTTTAGGTTCTGCTGTGTGTACTGGTGGTTGACTGCCCCCCAGCCCAGAGTGTGCATGGAAAATTGTCTGGCAGCCTCCCTGACAGCAAGCAGTGATAGTGCCCATGAAGGGGACCTTGTTGGGCCCGCCCCTTTCACGGTTATCGCTTCTCGGCCTTTTGGCTAAGATCAAGTGTAGTATCTGTTCTTATCAGTTTAATATCTGATACGTCCCCTATCTGGGGACCATATATTAAATGGATTTTTGAGAACGGGGGCCGATTTCGAAGCTTGCTTCCGTCGCCCTATGCATTGACCCGATATGGCAGTATCTTCGGGTACAGTGCACCACCCCCTTACAGGGTTAAAAAGAAAGATTCCTACTTTCATTGCTACCTGCTTGCTGGCTAGCCAGCTAGCCAGCCCTGTGGGCCTTGCTGCTGCTGCTGCAGCCAAAAAACAAAAGGTGGTGCTGCTGCTGCTTCTGCTGCTTCTGCTTCTGCTTGTGTCTGGCCGCTGTTGGAGCGTCCAGGCACAGGACTTCTGCTGCTGCTGACTAAATGGCCTCCTTAATTGGATCATTTGAGTAGCCAGCACACCTGTGCAGGTAGGGCATGACATGATAGGCAGCTGCCTTGATAGCGGGTGGGTGCTGAATGTTCCTAATTGACAAAATAAGATTAATGCTTATGAAGAAATATAAAATCTCATCCCTTCCCCAATATCGCGCCACACCCCTACCCCTTAATTCCCTGGTTGAACTTGATGGACATATGTCTTTTTTCGACCGTACTAACTATGTAACTATGTAACATAACATGGGGGGGGTCTCCTGGCTGTTCACACAGGTGTGTCATTGCTGTACATTGACCATGCATTGCTTCTGTGGTATTGCAAAGGCAAAGACAAATGCTTCCAGCCATCCATTGCACTAATGGATTGGTCATCAGCTGGCTGTCTATGTCCCGCATCAATATAGACCAAAGTACAGAGGGTTAGGCTATGCTATTGTGCACCTACCTGATGCATCAGAAGGTGCGAGGCCCTTGCTAAATTCTGTGCACAGACTTTGAGATCTATACTTTAGACTGTATCTAAACCTGCTCCAACATGGACTGACATTCTGGCCTACTTTCAGCCGATGCGACTTGTCTGTCGCTGAACAGTCGCTTTTTATGTATTCAGCACCTATGTATAATGTTGTAAAAATGCTCTAGAAGCTAAAGTCGCAGAAATGTCACACATATTTGGCCTGCAACTTTCTGTGCGACAAATTCAGACAGGAAAAATCAGTATAAATCCTTAGAAAATTATCCCCCAGTGTCTCCATCTGCTGGCGGTATTGAATAAGCATTGCTGCACTGATGGGGTATGCATTAGACGAAAAAAAAGAAGAAAAAGAAGAATAATACGCCCAGAAAAGAGGCGAAAAGGAGAAAAACGTAAAAAAACGTGAAAAAAAAGTAAGAGGAAGAGAAGGGAAAAAAAGGTGGAAATGGGTTTAAAAGTGATTTCGGCGGAGAATATATATATATATATATATATATATATATATATATATATATATACGCGCACACACACACATATATATAAACGTATTCTCCGTTGAGATATTGCAGCCGCTGCTGTGTCCAGGCCCAGGAGCCTTAGCACTGTGCTGTGATGTCACTCAATACCACTGACATCACTAGGTGTAAACAACATCTCTCCTTTGCTGTGTATGTGACTATGGAGCTGTTTGGTGATGTCGTCTATTATGGCCTTCATAGAAGCAACAGGAGATTGTTGCATCCATCTAGAACCCTCAGAACTACAGTGCTATGATGTCACTCACTTCCACAGGCCTTGCAGAGTGTAAACAACAACAACCCAGCTTTGTTGTGTATGTAACCATAGGGATTTGTGATGTCACCTAGAACCTTCACAGCAGCGACAGCTTTATGAGGAGCATCAGCACTGCTCTGCCTGAGCAGAACCATCACCGCCATAGGTTGTCAAATAACCCGGATTTAACCCACACAGGTAAGTCCAATGGGGTGCAGGCATGTCCTCTATGCTTACAGCTTCCCGTGGGTGTTGGTTTGATACCGTTTGGGGACAGCCAAGGAGGCATCTGCAGGCAACAAAGGTAGGTGTGTGCTTGTGTGTGTGTTTCCTATGCAGATCCTAAGCCCAGTGTCACATGCAAGTAGGAGGAGTAAGAAGGGTTCCTGGCAAATCCGGGTTATGGATTGCATTTAAAAAGGCCCCGTGGGAGTGCAATGGGCCCCTGTCTTGCTGCTTAGCAATAATGGTATGGGTTTAGGTTCTGCTGTGTGTACTGGTGGTTGACTGCCCCCCAGCCCAGAGTGTGCATGGAAAATTGTCTGGCAGCCTCCCTGACAGCAAGCAGTGATAGTGCCCATGAAGGGGACCTTGTTGGGCCCGCCCCTTTCACGGTTATCGCTTCTCGGCCTTTTGGCTAAGATCAAGTGTAGTATCTGTTCTTATCAGTTTAATATCTGATACGTCCCCTATCTGGGGACCATATATTAAATGGATTTTTGAGAACGGGGGCCGATTTCGAAGCTTGCTTCCGTCGCCCTATGCATTGACCCGATATGGCAGTATCTTCGGGTACAGTGCACCACCCCCTTACAGGGTTAAAAAGAAAGATTCCTACTTTCATTGCTACCTGCTTGCTGGCTAGCCAGCTAGCCAGCCCTGTGGGCCTTGCTGCTGCTGCTGCAGCCAAAAAACAAAAGGTGGTGCTGCTGCTGCTTCTGCTGCTTCTGCTCCTGCTTGTGTCTGGCCGCTGTTGGAGCGTCCAGGCACAGGACTTCTGCTGCTGCTGACTAAATGGCCTCCTTAATTGGATCATTTGAGTAGCCAGCACACCTGTGCAGGTAGGGCATGACATGATAGGCAGCTGCCTTGATAGCGGGTGGGTGCTGAATGTTCCTAATTGACAAAATAAGATTAATGCTTATGAAGAAATATAAAATCTCATCCCTTCCCCAATATCGCGCCACACCCCTACCCCTTAATTCCCTGGTTGAACTTAATGGACATATGTCTTTTTTCGACCGTACTAACTATGTAACTATGTAACATAACATGGGGGGGGTCTCCTGGCTGTTCACACAGGTGTGTCATTGCTGTACATTGACCATGCATTGCTTCTGTGGTATTGCAAAGGCAAAGACAAATGCTTCCAGCCATCCATTGCACTAATGGATTGGTCATCAGCTGGCTGTCTATGTCCCGCATCAATATAGACCAAAGTACAGAGGGTTAGGCTATGCTATTGTGCACCTACCTGATGCATCAGAAGGTGCGAGGCCCTTGCTAAATTCTGTGCACAGACTTTGAGATCTATACTTTAGACTGTATCTAAACCTGCTCCAACATGGACTGACATTCTGGCCTACTTTCAGCCGATGCGACTTGTCTGTCGCTGAACAGTCGCTTTTTATGTATTCAGCAACTATGTATAATGTTGTAAAAATGCTCTAGAAGCTAAAGTCGCAGAAATGTCACACATATTTGGCTTGCAACTTTCTGTGCGACAAATTCAGACAGGAAAAATCAGTATAAATCCTTAGAAAATTATCCCCCAGTGTCTCCATCTGCTGGCGGTATTGAATAAGCATTGCTGCACTGATGGGGTATGCATTAGACGAAAAAAAAGAAGAAAAAGAAGAATAATACGCCCAGAAAAGAGGCGAAAAGGAGAAAAACGTAAAAAAACGTGAAAAAAAAGTAAGAGGAAGAGAAGGGAAAAAAAGGTGGAAATGGGTTTAAAAGTGATTTCGGCGGAGAAATATATATATATATATATATATATATATATATATATATATATATACGCGCACACACACACATATATATAAACGTATTCTCCGTTGAGATATTGCAGCCGCTGCTGTGTCCAGGCCCAGGAGCCTTAGCACTGTGCTGTGATGTCACTCAATACCACTGACATCACTAGGTGTAAACAACATCTCTCCTTTGCTGTGTATGTGACTATGGAGCTGTTTGGTGATGTCGTCTATTATGGCCTTCATAGAAGCAACAGGAGATTGTTGCATCCATCTAGAACCCTCAGAACTACAGTGCTATGATGTCACTCACTTCCACAGGCCTTGCAGAGTGTAAACAACAACAACCCAGCTTTGTTGTGTATGTAACCATAGGGATTTGTGATGTCACCTAGAACCTTCACAGCAGCGACAGCTTTATGAGGAGCATCAGCACTGCTCTGCCTGAGCAGAACCATCACCGCCATAGGTTGTCAAATAACCCGGATTTAACCCACACAGGTAAGTCCAATGGGGTGCAGGCATGTCCTCTATGCTTACAGCTTCCCGTGGGTGTTGGTTTGATACCGTTTGGGGACAGCCAAGGAGGCATCTGCAGGCAACAAAGGTAGGTGTGTGCTTGTGTGTGTGTTTCCTATGCAGATCCTAAGCCCAGTGTCACATGCAAGTAGGAGGAGTAAGAAGGGTTCCTGGCAAATCCGGGTTATGGATTGCATTTAAAAAGGCCCCGTGGGAGTGCAATGGGCCCCTGTCTTGCTGCTTAGCAATAATGGTATGGGTTTAGGTTCTGCTGTGTGTACTGGTGGTTGATTGCCCCCCAGCCCAGAGTGTGCATGGAAAATTGTCTGGCAGCCTCCCTGACAGCAAGCAGTGATAGTGCCCATGAAGGGGACCTTGTTGGGCCCGCCCCTTTCACGGTTATCGCTTCTCGGCCTTTTGGCTAAGATCAAGTGTAGTATCTGTTCTTATCAGTTTAATATCTGATACGTCCCCTATCTGGGGACCATATATTAAATGGATTTTTGAGAACGGGGGCCGATTTCGAAGCTTGCTTCCGTCGCCCTATGCATTGACCCGATATGGCAGTATCTTCGGGTACAGTGCACCACCCCCTTACAGGGTTAAAAAGAAAGATTCCTACTTTCATTGCTACCTGCTTGCTGGCTAGCCAGCTAGCCAGCCCTGTGGGCCTTGCTGCTGCTGCTGCTGCAGCCAAAAAACAAAAGGTGGTGCTGCTGCTGCTTCTGCTGCTTCTGCTTCTGCTTGTGTCTGGCCGCTGTTGGAGCGTCCAGGCACAGGACTTCTGCTGCTGCTGACTAAATGGCCTCCTTAATTGGATCATTTGAGTAGCCAGCACACCTGTGCAGGTAGGGCATGACATGATAGGCAGCTGCCTTGATAGCGGGTGGGTGCTGAATGTTCCTAATTGACAAAATAAGATTAATGCTTATGAAGAAATATAAAATCTCATCCCTTCCCCAATATCGCGCCACACCCCTACCCCTTAATTCCCTGGTTGAACTTGATGGACATATGTCTTTTTTCGACCGTACTAACTATGTAACTATGTAACATAACATGGGGGGGGTCTCCTGGCTGTTCACACAGGTGTGTCATTGCTGTACATTGACCATGCATTGCTTCTGTGGTATTGCAAAGGCAAAGACAAATGCTTCCAGCCATCCATTGCACTAATGGATTGGTCATCAGCTGGCTGTCTATGTCCCGCATCAATATAGACCAAAGTACAGAGGGTTAGGCTATGCTATTGTGCACCTACCTGATGCATCAGAAGGTGCGAGGCCCTTGCTAAATTCTGTGCACAGACTTTGAGATCTATACTTTAGACTGTATCTAAACCTGCTCCAACATGGACTGACATTCTGGCCTACTTTCAGCCGATGCGACTTGTCTGTCGCTGAACAGTCGCTTTTTATGTATTCAGCACCTATGTATAATGTTGTAAAAATGCTCTAGAAGCTAAAGTCGCAGAAATGTCACACATATTTGGCCTGCAACTTTCTGTGCGACAAATTCAGACAGGAAAAATCAGTATAAATCCTTAGAAAATTATCCCCCAGTGTCTCCATCTGCTGGCGGTATTGAATAAGCATTGCTGCACTGATGGGGTATGCATTAGACGAAAAAAAAGAAGAAAAAGAAGAATAATACGCCCAGAAAAGAGGCGAAAAGGAGAAAAACGTAAAAAAACGTGAAAAAAAAGTAAGAGGAAGAGAAGGGAAAAAAAGGTGGAAATGGGTTTAAAAGTGATTTCGGCGGAGAAATATATATATATATATATATATATATATATATATATATATATATACGCGCACACACACACATATATATAAACGTATTCTCCGTTGAGATATTGCAGCCGCTGCTGTGTCCAGGCCCAGGAGCCTTAGCACTGTGCTGTGATGTCACTCAATACCACTGACATCACTAGGTGTAAACAACATCTCTCCTTTGCTGTGTATGTGACTATGGAGCTGTTTGGTGATGTCGTCTATTATGGCCTTCATAGAAGCAACAGGAGATTGTTGCATCCATCTAGAACCCTCAGAACTACAGTGCTATGATGTCACTCACTTCCACAGGCCTTGCAGAGTGTAAACAACAACAACCCAGCTTTGTTGTGTATGTAACCATAGGGATTTGTGATGTCACCTAGAACCTTCACAGCAGCGACAGCTTTATGAGGAGCATCAGCACTGCTCTGCCTGAGCAGAACCATCACCGCCATAGGTTGTCAAATAACCCGGATTTAACCCACACAGGTAAGTCCAATGGGGTGCAGGCATGTCCTCTATGCTTACAGCTTCCCGTGGGTGTTGGTTTGATACCGTTTGGGGACAGCCAAGGAGGCATCTGCAGGCAACAAAGGTAGGTGTGTGCTTGTGTGTGTGTTTCCTATGCAGATCCTAAGCCCAGTGTCACATGCAAGTAGGAGGAGTAAGAAGGGTTCCTGGCAAATCCGGGTTATGGATTGCATTTAAAAAGGCCCCGTGGGAGTGCAATGGGCCCCTGTCTTGCTGCTTAGCAATAATGGTATGGGTTTAGGTTCTGCTGTGTGTACTGGTGGTTGACTGCCCCCCAGCCCAGAGTGTGCATGGAAAATTGTCTGGCAGCCTCCCTGACAGCAAGCAGTGATAGTGCCCATGAAGGGGACCTTGTTGGGCCCGCCCCTTTCACGGTTATCGCTTCTCGGCCTTTTGGCTAAGATCAAGTGTAGTATCTGTTCTTATCAGTTTAATATCTGATACGTCCCCTATCTGGGGACCATATATTAAATGGATTTTTGAGAACGGGGGCCGATTTCGAAGCTTGCTTCCGTCGCCCTATGCATTGACCCGATATGGCAGTATCTTCGGGTACAGTGCACCACCCCCTTACAGGGTTAAAAAGAAAGATTCCTACTTTCATTGCTACCTGCTTGCTGGCTAGCCAGCCCTGTGGGCCTTGCTGCTGCTGCTGCAGCCAAAAAACAAAAGGTGGTGCTGCTGCTGCTGCTTCTGCTGCTTCTGCTTCTGCTTGTGTCTGGCCGCTGTTGGAGCGTCCAGGCACAGGACTTCTGCTGCTGCTGACTAAATGGCCTCCTTAATTGGATCATTTGAGTAGCCAGCACACCTGTGCAGGTAGGGCATGACATGATAGGCAGCTGCCTTGATAGCGGGTGGGTGCTGAATGTTCCTAATTGACAAAATAAGATTAATGCTTATGAAGAAATATAAAATCTCATCCCTTCCCCAATATCGCGCCACACCCCTACCCCTTAATTCCCTGGTTGAACTTGATGGACATATGTCTTTTTTCGACCGTACTAACTATGTAACTATGTAACATAACATGGGGGGGGTCTCCTGGCTGTTCACACAGGTGTGTCATTGCTGTACATTGACCATGCATTGCTTCTGTGGTATTGCAAAGGCAAAGACAAATGCTTCCAGCCATCCATTGCACTAATGGATTGGTCATCAGCTGGCTGTCTATGTCCCGCATCAATATAGACCAAAGTACAGAGGGTTAGGCTATGCTATTGTGCACCTACCTGATGCATCAGAAGGTGCGAGGCCCTTGCTAAATTCTGTGCACAGACTTTGAGATCTATACTTTAGACTGTATCTAAACCTGCTCCAACATGGACTGACATTCTGGCCTACTTTCAGCCGATGCGACTTGTCTGTCGCTGAACAGTCGCTTTTTATGTATTCAGCA
>NW_026609056.1:0-42684 GCF_029499605.1 Hyla sarda | reverse complement strand
CTGTGATGTCACTCAATACCACTGACATCACTAGGTGTAAACAACATCTCTCCTTTGCTGTGTATGTGACTATGGAGCTGTTTGGTGATGTCGTCTATTACGGCCTTCATAGAAGCAACAGGAGATTGTTGCATCCATCTTGAACCCTCAGAACTACAGTGCTATGATGTCACTCACTTCCACAGGCCTTGCAGAGTGTAAACAACAACAACCCAGCTTTGTTGTGTATGTAACCAAAGGGATTTGTGATGTCACCTAGAACCTTCACAGCAGCGACAGCTTTATGAGGAGCATCAGCACTGCTCTGCCTGAGCAGAACCATCACCGCCATAGGTTGTCAAATAACCCGGATTTAACCCACACAGGTAAGTCCAATGGGGTGCAGGCATGTCCTCTATGCTTACAGCTTCCCGTGGGTGTTGGTTTGATACCGTTTGGGGACAGCCAAGGAGGCATCTGCAGGCAACAAAGGTAGGTGTGTGCTTGTGTGTGTGTTTCCTATGCAGATCCTAAGCCCAGTGTCACATGCAAGTAGGAGGAGTAAGAAGGGTTCCTGGCAAATCCGGGTTATGGATTGCATTTAAAAAGGCCCCGTGGGAGTGCAATGGGCCCCTGTCTTGCTGCTTAGCAATAATGGTATGGGTTTAGGTTCTGCTGTGTGTACTGGTGGTTGACTGCCCCCCAGCCCAGAGTGTGCATGGAAAATTGTCTGGCAGCCTCCCTGACAGCAAGCAGTGATAGTGCCCATGAAGGGGACCTTGTTGGGCCCGCCCCTTTCACGGTTATCGCTTCTCGGCCTTTTGGCTAAGATCAAGTGTAGTATCTGTTCTTATCAGTTTAATATCTGATACGTCCCCTATCTGGGGACCATATATTAAATGGATTTTTGAGAACGGGGGCCGATTTCGAAGCTTGCTTCCGTCGCCCTATGCATTGACCCGATATGGCAGTATCTTCGGGTACAGTGCACCACCCCCTTACAGGGTTAAAAAGAAAGATTCCTACTTTCATTGCTACCTGCTTGCTGGCTAGCCAGCTAGCCAGCCCTGTGGGCCTTGCTGCTGCTGCAGCCAAAAAACAAAAGGTGGTGCTGCTGCTGCTTCTGCTGCTTCTGCTTCTGCTTGTGTCTGGCCCCTGTTGGAGCGTCCAGGCACAGGACTTCTGCTGCTGCTGACTAAATGGCCTCCTTAATTGGATCATTTGAGTAGCCAGCACACCTGTGCAGGTAGGGCATGACATGATAGGCAGCTGCCTTGATAGCGGGTGGGTGCTGAATGTTCCTAATTGACAAAATAAGATTAATGCTTATGAAGAAATATAAAATCTCATCCCTTCCCCAATATCGCGCCACACCCCTACCCCTTAATTCCCTGGTTGAACGTGATGGACATATGTCTTTTTTCGACCGTACTAACTATGTAACTATGTAACATAACATGGGGGGGGGGGTCTCCTGGCTGTTCACACAGGTGTGTCATTGCTGTACATTGACCATGCATTGCTTCTGTGGTATTGCAAAGGCAAAGACAAATGCTTCCAGCCATCCATTGCACTAATGGATTGGTCATCAGCTGGCTGTCTATGTCCCGCATCAATATAGACCAAAGTACAGAGGGTTAGGCTATGCTATTGTGCACCTACCTGATGCATCAGAAGGTGCGAGGCCCTTGCTAAATTCTGTGCACAGACTTTGAGATCTATGCTTTAGACTGTATCTAAACCTGCTCCAACATGGACTGACATTCTGGCCTACTTTCAGCCGATGCGACTTGTCTGTCGCTGAACAGTCGCTTTTTATGTATTCAGCACCTATGTATAATGTTGTAAAAATGCTCTAGAAGCTAAAGTCGCAGAAATGTCACACATATTTGGCCTGCAACTTTCTGTGCGACAAATTCAGACAGGAAAAATCAGTATAAATCCTTAGAAAATTATCCCCCAGTGTCTCCATCTGCTGGCGGTATTGAATAAGCATTGCTGCACTGATGGGGTATGCATTAGACGAAAAAAAAGAAGAAAAAGAAGAATAATACGCCCAGAAAAGAGGCGAAAAGGAGAAAAACGTAAAAAAACGTGAAAAAAAAGTAAGAGGAGGAGAAGGGAAAAAAAGGTGGAAATGGGTTTAAAAGTGATTTCGGCGGAGAAATATATATATATATATATATATATATATATATATATATATATATATATGCGCACACACACACATAGATATAAACGTATTCTCCGTTGAGATATTGCAGCCGCTGCTGTGTCCAGGCCCAGGAGCCTTAGCACTGTGCTGTGATGTCACTCAATACCACTGACATCACTAGGTGTAAACAACATCTCTCCTTTGCTGTGTATGTGACTATGGAGCTGTTTGGTGATGTCGTCTATTACGGCCTTCATAGAAGCAACAGGAGATTGTTGCATCCATCTTGAACCCTCAGAACTACAGTGCTATGATGTCACTCACTTCCACAGGCCTTGCAGAGTGTAAACAACAACAACCCAGCTTTGTTGTGTATGTAACCAAAGGGATTTGTGATGTCACCTAGAACCTTCACAGCAGCGACAGCTTTATGAGGAGCATCAGCACTGCTCTGCCTGAGCAGAACCATCACCGCCATAGGTTGTCAAATAACCCGGATTTAACCCACACAGGTAAGTCCAATGGGGTGCAGGCATGTCCTCTATGCTTACAGCTTCCCGTGGGTGTTGGTTTGATACCGTTTGGGGACAGCCAAGGAGGCATCTGCAGGCAACAAAGGTAGGTGTGTGCTTGTGTGTGTGTTTCCTATGCAGATCCTAAGCCCAGTGTCACATGCAAGTAGGAGGAGTAAGAAGGGTTCCTGGCAAATCCGGGTTATGGATTGCATTTAAAAAGGCCCCGTGGGAGTGCAATGGGCCCCTGTCTTGCTGCTTAGCAATAATGGTATGGGTTTAGGTTCTGCTGTGTGTACTGGTGGTTGACTGCCCCCCAGCCCAGAGTGTGCATGGAAAATTGTCTGGCAGCCTCCCTGACAGCAAGCAGTGATAGTGCCCATGAAGGGGACCTTGTTGGGCCCGCCCCTTTCACGGTTATCGCTTCTCGGCCTTTTGGCTAAGATCAAGTGTAGTATCTGTTCTTATCAGTTTAATATCTGATACGTCCCCTATCTGGGGACCATATATTAAATGGATTTTTGAGAACGGGGGCCGATTTCGAAGCTTGCTTCCGTCGCCCTATGCATTGACCCGATATGGCAGTATCTTCGGGTACAGTGCACCACCCCCTTACAGGGTTAAAAAGAAAGATTCCTACTTTCATTGCTACCTGCTTGCTGGCTAGCCAGCTAGCCAGCCCTGTGGGCCTTGCTGCTGCTGCAGCCAAAAAACAAAAGGTGGTGCTGCTGCTGCTTCTGCTGCTTCTGCTTCTGCTTGTGTCTGGCCCCTGTTGGAGCGTCCAGGCACAGGACTTCTGCTGCTGCTGACTAAATGGCCTCCTTAATTGGATCATTTGAGTAGCCAGCACACCTGTGCAGGTAGGGCATGACATGATAGGCAGCTGCCTTGATAGCGGGTGGGTGCTGAATGTTCCTAATTGACAAAATAAGATTAATGCTTATGAAGAAATATAAAATCTCATCCCTTCCCCAATATCGCGCCACACCCCTACCCCTTAATTCCCTGGTTGAACGTGATGGACATATGTCTTTTTTCGACCGTACTAACTATGTAACTATGTAACATAACATGGGGGGGGGGGTCTCCTGGCTGTTCACACAGGTGTGTCATTGCTGTACATTGACCATGCATTGCTTCTGTGGTATTGCAAAGGCAAAGACAAATGCTTCCAGCCATCCATTGCACTAATGGATTGGTCATCAGCTGGCTGTCTATGTCCCGCATCAATATAGACCAAAGTACAGAGGGTTAGGCTATGCTATTGTGCACCTACCTGATGCATCAGAAGGTGCGAGGCCCTTGCTAAATTCTGTGCACAGACTTTGAGATCTATGCTTTAGACTGTATCTAAACCTGCTCCAACATGGACTGACATTCTGGCCTACTTTCAGCCGATGCGACTTGTCTGTCGCTGAACAGTCGCTTTTTATGTATTCAGCACCTATGTATAATGTTGTAAAAATGCTCTAGAAGCTAAAGTCGCAGAAATGTCACACATATTTGGCCTGCAACTTTCTGTGCGACAAATTCAGACAGGAAAAATCAGTATAAATCCTTAGAAAATTATCCCCCAGTGTCTCCATCTGCTGGCGGTATTGAATAAGCATTGCTGCACTGATGGGGTATGCATTAGACGAAAAAAAAGAAGAAAAAGAAGAATAATACGCCCAGAAAAGAGGCGAAAAGGAGAAAAACGTAAAAAAACGTGAAAAAAAAGTAAGAGGAGGAGAAGGGAAAAAAAGGTGGAAATGGGTTTAAAAGTGATTTCGGCGGAGAAATATATATATATATATATATATATATATATATATATATATATATATATGCGCACACACACACATAGATATAAACGTATTCTCCGTTGAGATATTGCAGCCGCTGCTGTGTCCAGGCCCAGGAGCCTTAGCACTGTGCTGTGATGTCACTCAATACCACTGACATCACTAGGTGTAAACAACATCTCTCCTTTGCTGTGTATGTGACTATGGAGCTGTTTGGTGATGTCGTCTATTACGGCCTTCATAGAAGCAACAGGAGATTGTTGCATCCATCTTGAACCCTCAGAACTACAGTGCTATGATGTCACTCACTTCCACAGGCCTTGCAGAGTGTAAACAACAACAACCCAGCTTTGTTGTGTATGTAACCAAAGGGATTTGTGATGTCACCTAGAACCTTCACAGCAGCGACAGCTTTATGAGGAGCATCAGCACTGCTCTGCCTGAGCAGAACCATCACCGCCATAGGTTGTCAAATAACCCGGATTTAACCCACACAGGTAAGTCCAATGGGGTGCAGGCATGTCCTCTATGCTTACAGCTTCCCGTGGGTGTTGGTTTGATACCGTTTGGGGACAGCCAAGGAGGCATCTGCAGGCAACAAAGGTAGGTGTGTGCTTGTGTGTGTGTTTCCTATGCAGATCCTAAGCCCAGTGTCACATGCAAGTAGGAGGAGTAAGAAGGGTTCCTGGCAAATCCGGGTTATGGATTGCATTTAAAAAGGCCCCGTGGGAGTGCAATGGGCCCCTGTCTTGCTGCTTAGCAATAATGGTATGGGTTTAGGTTCTGCTGTGTGTACTGGTGGTTGACTGCCCCCCAGCCCAGAGTGTGCATGGAAAATTGTCTGGCAGCCTCCCTGACAGCAAGCAGTGATAGTGCCCATGAAGGGGACCTTGTTGGGCCCGCCCCTTTCACGGTTATCGCTTCTCGGCCTTTTGGCTAAGATCAAGTGTAGTATCTGTTCTTATCAGTTTAATATCTGATACGTCCCCTATCTGGGGACCATATATTAAATGGATTTTTGAGAACGGGGGCCGATTTCGAAGCTTGCTTCCGTCGCCCTATGCATTGACCCGATATGGCAGTATCTTCGGGTACAGTGCACCACCCCCTTACAGGGTTAAAAAGAAAGATTCCTACTTTCATTGCTACCTGCTTGCTGGCTAGCCAGCTAGCCAGCCCTGTGGGCCTTGCTGCTGCTGCAGCCAAAAAACAAAAGGTGGTGCTGCTGCTGCTTCTGCTGCTTCTGCTTCTGCTTGTGTCTGGCCCCTGTTGGAGCGTCCAGGCACAGGACTTCTGCTGCTGCTGACTAAATGGCCTCCTTAATTGGATCATTTGAGTAGCCAGCACACCTGTGCAGGTAGGGCATGACATGATAGGCAGCTGCCTTGATAGCGGGTGGGTGCTGAATGTTCCTAATTGACAAAATAAGATTAATGCTTATGAAGAAATATAAAATCTCATCCCTTCCCCAATATCGCGCCACACCCCTACCCCTTAATTCCCTGGTTGAACGTGATGGACATATGTCTTTTTTCGACCGTACTAACTATGTAACTATGTAACATAACATGGGGGGGGGGTCTCCTGGCTGTTCACACAGGTGTGTCATTGCTGTACATTGACCATGCATTGCTTCTGTGGTATTGCAAAGGCAAAGACAAATGCTTCCAGCCATCCATTGCACTAATGGATTGGTCATCAGCTGGCTGTCTATGTCCCGCATCAATATAGACCAAAGTACAGAGGGTTAGGCTATGCTATTGTGCACCTACCTGATGCATCAGAAGGTGCGAGGCCCTTGCTAAATTCTGTGCACAGACTTTGAGATCTATGCTTTAGACTGTATCTAAACCTGCTCCAACATGGACTGACATTCTGGCCTACTTTCAGCCGATGCGACTTGTCTGTCGCTGAACAGTCGCTTTTTATGTATTCAGCACCTATGTATAATGTTGTAAAAATGCTCTAGAAGCTAAAGTCGCAGAAATGTCACACATATTTGGCCTGCAACTTTCTGTGCGACAAATTCAGACAGGAAAAATCAGTATAAATCCTTAGAAAATTATCCCCCAGTGTCTCCATCTGCTGGCGGTATTGAATAAGCATTGCTGCACTGATGGGGTATGCATTAGACGAAAAAAAAGAAGAAAAAGAAGAATAATACGCCCAGAAAAGAGGCGAAAAGGAGAAAAACGTAAAAAAACGTGAAAAAAAAGTAAGAGGAGGAGAAGGGAAAAAAAGGTGGAAATGGGTTTAAAAGTGATTTCGGCGGAGAAATATATATATATATATATATATATATATATATATATGCGCACACACACACATAGATATAAACGTATTCTCCGTTGAGATATTGCAGCCGCTGCTGTGTCCAGGCCCAGGAGCCTTAGCACTGTGCTGTGATGTCACTCAATACCACTGACATCACTAGGTGTAAACAACATCTCTCCTTTGCTGTGTATGTGACTATGGAGCTGTTTGGTGATGTCGTCTATTACGGCCTTCATAGAAGCAACAGGAGATTGTTGCATCCATCTTGAACCCTCAGAACTACAGTGCTATGATGTCACTCACTTCCACAGGCCTTGCAGAGTGTAAACAACAACAACCCAGCTTTGTTGTGTATGTAACCAAAGGGATTTGTGATGTCACCTAGAACCTTCACAGCAGCGACAGCTTTATGAGGAGCATCAGCACTGCTCTGCCTGAGCAGAACCATCACCGCCATAGGTTGTCAAATAACCCGGATTTAACCCACACAGGTAAGTCCAATGGGGTGCAGGCATGTCCTCTATGCTTACAGCTTCCCGTGGGTGTTGGTTTGATACCGTTTGGGGACAGCCAAGGAGGCATCTGCAGGCAACAAAGGTAGGTGTGTGCTTGTGTGTGTGTTTCCTATGCAGATCCTAAGCCCAGTGTCACATGCAAGTAGGAGGAGTAAGAAGGGTTCCTGGCAAATCCGGGTTATGGATTGCATTTAAAAAGGCCCCGTGGGAGTGCAATGGGCCCCTGTCTTGCTGCTTAGCAATAATGGTATGGGTTTAGGTTCTGCTGTGTGTACTGGTGGTTGACTGCCCCCCAGCCCAGAGTGTGCATGGAAAATTGTCTGGCAGCCTCCCTGACAGCAAGCAGTGATAGTGCCCATGAAGGGGACCTTGTTGGGCCCGCCCCTTTCACGGTTATCGCTTCTCGGCCTTTTGGCTAAGATCAAGTGTAGTATCTGTTCTTATCAGTTTAATATCTGATACGTCCCCTATCTGGGGACCATATATTAAATGGATTTTTGAGAACGGGGGCCGATTTCGAAGCTTGCTTCCGTCGCCCTATGCATTGACCCGATATGGCAGTATCTTCGGGTACAGTGCACCACCCCCTTACAGGGTTAAAAAGAAAGATTCCTACTTTCATTGCTACCTGCTTGCTGGCTAGCCAGCTAGCCAGCCCTGTGGGCCTTGCTGCTGCTGCAGCCAAAAAACAAAAGGTGGTGCTGCTGCTGCTTCTGCTGCTTCTGCTTCTGCTTGTGTCTGGCCCCTGTTGGAGCGTCCAGGCACAGGACTTCTGCTGCTGCTGACTAAATGGCCTCCTTAATTGGATCATTTGAGTAGCCAGCACACCTGTGCAGGTAGGGCATGACATGATAGGCAGCTGCCTTGATAGCGGGTGGGTGCTGAATGTTCCTAATTGACAAAATAAGATTAATGCTTATGAAGAAATATAAAATCTCATCCCTTCCCCAATATCGCGCCACACCCCTACCCCTTAATTCCCTGGTTGAACGTGATGGACATATGTCTTTTTTCGACCGTACTAACTATGTAACTATGTAACATAACATGGGGGGGGGGTCTCCTGGCTGTTCACACAGGTGTGTCATTGCTGTACATTGACCATGCATTGCTTCTGTGGTATTGCAAAGGCAAAGACAAATGCTTCCAGCCATCCATTGCACTAATGGATTGGTCATCAGCTGGCTGTCTATGTCCCGCATCAATATAGACCAAAGTACAGAGGGTTAGGCTATGCTATTGTGCACCTACCTGATGCATCAGAAGGTGCGAGGCCCTTGCTAAATTCTGTGCACAGACTTTGAGATCTATGCTTTAGACTGTATCTAAACCTGCTCCAACATGGACTGACATTCTGGCCTACTTTCAGCCGATGCGACTTGTCTGTCGCTGAACAGTCGCTTTTTATGTATTCAGCACCTATGTATAATGTTGTAAAAATGCTCTAGAAGCTAAAGTCGCAGAAATGTCACACATATTTGGCCTGCAACTTTCTGTGCGACAAATTCAGACAGGAAAAATCAGTATAAATCCTTAGAAAATTATCCCCCAGTGTCTCCATCTGCTGGCGGTATTGAATAAGCATTGCTGCACTGATGGGGTATGCATTAGACGAAAAAAAAGAAGAAAAAGAAGAATAATACGCCCAGAAAAGAGGCGAAAAGGAGAAAAACGTAAAAAAACGTGAAAAAAAAGTAAGAGGAGGAGAAGGGAAAAAAAGGTGGAAATGGGTTTAAAAGTGATTTCGGCGGAGAAATATATATATATATATATATATATATATATATATATATATATATATGCGCACACACACACATAGATATAAACGTATTCTCCGTTGAGATATTGCAGCCGCTGCTGTGTCCAGGCCCAGGAGCCTTAGCACTGTGCTGTGATGTCACTCAATACCACTGACATCACTAGGTGTAAACAACATCTCTCCTTTGCTGTGTATGTGACTATGGAGCTGTTTGGTGATGTCGTCTATTACGGCCTTCATAGAAGCAACAGGAGATTGTTGCATCCATCTTGAACCCTCAGAACTACAGTGCTATGATGTCACTCACTTCCACAGGCCTTGCAGAGTGTAAACAACAACAACCCAGCTTTGTTGTGTATGTAACCAAAGGGATTTGTGATGTCACCTAGAACCTTCACAGCAGCGACAGCTTTATGAGGAGCATCAGCACTGCTCTGCCTGAGCAGAACCATCACCGCCATAGGTTGTCAAATAACCCGGATTTAACCCACACAGGTAAGTCCAATGGGGTGCAGGCATGTCCTCTATGCTTACAGCTTCCCGTGGGTGTTGGTTTGATACCGTTTGGGGACAGCAAAGGAGGCATCTGCAGGCAACAAAGGTAGGTGTGTGCTTGTGTGTGTGTTTCCTATGCAGATCCTAAGCCCAGTGTCACATGCAAGTAGGAGGAGTAAGAAGGGTTCCTGGCAAATCCGGGTTATGGATTGCATTTAAAAAGGCCCCGTGGGAGTGCAATGGGCCCCTGTCTTGCTGCTTAGCAATAATGGTATGGGTTTAGGTTCTGCTGTGTGTACTGGTGGTTGACTGCCCCCCAGCCCAGAGTGTGCATGGAAAATTGTCTGGCAGCCTCCCTGACAGCAAGCAGTGATAGTGCCCATGAAGGGGACCTTGTTGGGCCCGCCCCTTTCACGGTTATCGCTTCTCGGCCTTTTGGCTAAGATCAAGTGTAGTATCTGTTCTTATCAGTTTAATATCTGATACGTCCCCTATCTGGGGACCATATATTAAATGGATTTTTGAGAACGGGGGCCGATTTCGAAGCTTGCTTCCGTCGCCCTATGCATTGACCCGATATGGCAGTATCTTCGGGTACAGTGCACCACCCCCTTACAGGGTTAAAAAGAAAGATTCCTACTTTCATTGCTACCTGCTTGCTGGCTAGCCAGCTAGCCAGCCCTGTGGGCCTTGCTGCTGCTGCAGCCAAAAAACAAAAGGTGGTGCTGCTGCTGCTTCTGCTGCTTCTGCTTCTGCTTGTGTCTGGCCCCTGTTGGAGCGTCCAGGCACAGGACTTCTGCTGCTGCTGACTAAATGGCCTCCTTAATTGGATCATTTGAGTAGCCAGCACACCTGTGCAGGTAGGGCATGACATGATAGGCAGCTGCCTTGATAGCGTGTGGGTGCTGAATGTTCCTAATTGACAAAATAAGATTAATGCTTATGAAGAAATATAAAATCTCATCCCTTCCCCAATATCGCGCCACACCCCTACCCCTTAATTCCCTGGTTGAACGTGATGGACATATGTCTTTTTTCGACCGTACTAACTATGTAACTATGTAACATAACATGGGGGGGGGGTCTCCTGGCTGTTCACACAGGTGTGTCATTGCTGTACATTGACCATGCATTGCTTCTGTGGTATTGCAAAGGCAAAGACAAATGCTTCCAGCCATCCATTGCACTAATGGATTGGTCATCAGCTGGCTGTCTATGTCCCGCATCAATATAGACCAAAGTACAGAGGGTTAGGCTATGCTATTGTGCACCTACCTGATGCATCAGAAGGTGCGAGGCCCTTGCTAAATTCTGTGCACAGACTTTGAGATCTATGCTTTAGACTGTATCTAAACCTGCTCCAACATGGACTGACATTCTGGCCTACTTTCAGCCGATGCGACTTGTCTGTCGCTGAACAGTCGCTTTTTATGTATTCAGCACCTATGTATAATGTTGTAAAAATGCTCTAGAAGCTAAAGTCGCAGAAATGTCACACATATTTGGCCTGCAACTTTCTGTGCGACAAATTCAGACAGGAAAAATCAGTATAAATCCTTAGAAAATTATCCCCCAGTGTCTCCATCTGCTGGCGGTATTGAATAAGCATTGCTGCACTGATGGGGTATGCATTAGACGAAAAAAAAGAAGAAAAAGAAGAATAATACGCCCAGAAAAGAGGCGAAAAGGAGAAAAACGTAAAAAAACGTGAAAAAAAAGTAAGAGGAGGAGAAGGGAAAAAAAGGTGGAAATGGGTTTAAAAGTGATTTCGGCGGAGAAATATATATATATATATATATATATATATATATATATATATATATGCGCACACACACACATAGATATAAACGTATTCTCCGTTGAGATATTGCAGCCGCTGCTGTGTCCAGGCCCAGGAGCCTTAGCACTGTGCTGTGATGTCACTCAATACCACTGACATCACTAGGTGTAAACAACATCTCTCCTTTGCTGTGTATGTGACTATGGAGCTGTTTGGTGATGTCGTCTATTACGGCCTTCATAGAAGCAACAGGAGATTGTTGCATCCATCTTGAACCCTCAGAACTACAGTGCTATGATGTCACTCACTTCCACAGGCCTTGCAGAGTGTAAACAACAACAACCCAGCTTTGTTGTGTATGTAACCAAAGGGATTTGTGATGTCACCTAGAACCTTCACAGCAGCGACAGCTTTATGAGGAGCATCAGCACTGCTCTGCCTGAGCAGAACCATCACCGCCATAGGTTGTCAAATAACCCGGATTTAACCCACACAGGTAAGTCCAATGGGGTGCAGGCATGTCCTCTATGCTTACAGCTTCCCGTGGGTGTTGGTTTGATACCGTTTGGGGACAGCCAAGGAGGCATCTGCAGGCAACAAAGGTAGGTGTGTGCTTGTGTGTGTGTTTCCTATGCAGATCCTAAGCCCAGTGTCACATGCAAGTAGGAGGAGTAAGAAGGGTTCCTGGCAAATCCGGGTTATGGATTGCATTTAAAAAGGCCCCGTGGGAGTGCAATGGGCCCCTGTCTTGCTGCTTAGCAATAATGGTATGGGTTTAGGTTCTGCTGTGTGTACTGGTGGTTGACTGCCCCCCAGCCCAGAGTGTGCATGGAAAATTGTCTGGCAGCCTCCCTGACAGCAAGCAGTGATAGTGCCCATGAAGGGGACCTTGTTGGGCCCGCCCCTTTCACGGTTATCGCTTCTCGGCCTTTTGGCTAAGATCAAGTGTAGTATCTGTTCTTATCAGTTTAATATCTGATACGTCCCCTATCTGGGGACCATATATTAAATGGATTTTTGAGAACGGGGGCCGATTTCGAAGCTTGCTTCCGTCGCCCTATGCATTGACCCGATATGGCAGTATCTTCGGGTACAGTGCACCACCCCCTTACAGGGTTAAAAAGAAAGATTCCTACTTTCATTGCTACCTGCTTGCTGGCTAGCCAGCTAGCCAGCCCTGTGGGCCTTGCTGCTGCTGCAGCCAAAAAACAAAAGGTGGTGCTGCTGCTGCTTCTGCTGCTTCTGCTTCTGCTTGTGTCTGGCCCCTGTTGGAGCGTCCAGGCACAGGACTTCTGCTGCTGCTGACTAAATGGCCTCCTTAATTGGATCATTTGAGTAGCCAGCACACCTGTGCAGGTAGGGCATGACATGATAGGCAGCTGCCTTGATAGCGGGTGGGTGCTGAATGTTCCTAATTGACAAAATAAGATTAATGCTTATGAAGAAATATAAAATCTCATCCCTTCCCCAATATCGCGCCACACCCCTACCCCTTAATTCCCTGGTTGAACGTGATGGACATATGTCTTTTTTCGACCGTACTAACTATGTAACTATGTAACATAACATGGGGGGGGGGTCTCCTGGCTGTTCACACAGGTGTGTCATTGCTGTACATTGACCATGCATTGCTTCTGTGGTATTGCAAAGGCAAAGACAAATGCTTCCAGCCATCCATTGCACTAATGGATTGGTCATCAGCTGGCTGTCTATGTCCCGCATCAATATAGACCAAAGTACAGAGGGTTAGGCTATGCTATTGTGCACCTACCTGATGCATCAGAAGGTGCGAGGCCCTTGCTAAATTCTGTGCACAGACTTTGAGATCTATGCTTTAGACTGTATCTAAACCTGCTCCAACATGGACTGACATTCTGGCCTACTTTCAGCCGATGCGACTTGTCTGTCGCTGAACAGTCGCTTTTTATGTATTCAGCACCTATGTATAATGTTGTAAAAATGCTCTAGAAGCTAAAGTCGCAGAAATGTCACACATATTTGGCCTGCAACTTTCTGTGCGACAAATTCAGACAGGAAAAATCAGTATAAATCCTTAGAAAATTATCCCCCAGTGTCTCCATCTGCTGGCGGTATTGAATAAGCATTGCTGCACTGATGGGGTATGCATTAGACGAAAAAAAAGAAGAAAAAGAAGAATAATACGCCCAGAAAAGAGGCGAAAAGGAGAAAAACGTAAAAAAACGTGAAAAAAAAGTAAGAGGAGGAGAAGGGAAAAAAAGGTGGAAATGGGTTTAAAAGTGATTTCGGCGGAGAAATATATATATATATATATATATATATATATATATATATATATATGCGCACACACACACATAGATATAAACGTATTCTCCGTTGAGATATTGCAGCCGCTGCTGTGTCCAGGCCCAGGAGCCTTAGCACTGTGCTGTGATGTCACTCAATACCACTGACATCACTAGGTGTAAACAACATCTCTCCTTTGCTGTGTATGTGACTATGGAGCTGTTTGGTGATGTCGTCTATTACGGCCTTCATAGAAGCAACAGGAGATTGTTGCATCCATCTTGAACCCTCAGAACTACAGTGCTATGATGTCACTCACTTCCACAGGCCTTGCAGAGTGTAAACAACAACAACCCAGCTTTGTTGTGTATGTAACCAAAGGGATTTGTGATGTCACCTAGAACCTTCACAGCAGCGACAGCTTTATGAGGAGCATCAGCACTGCTCTGCCTGAGCAGAACCATCACCGCCATAGGTTGTCAAATAACCCGGATTTAACCCACACAGGTAAGTCCAATGGGGTGCAGGCATGTCCTCTATGCTTACAGCTTCCCGTGGGTGTTGGTTTGATACCGTTTGGGGACAGCCAAGGAGGCATCTGCAGGCAACAAAGGTAGGTGTGTGCTTGTGTGTGTGACCTGTAGAGAGAAAAAAGGGGAGAGACCAGAGGGAGGCGCCTCGTGTGATACCGTATGGGAATGGAAAATCATAGCAGTTTGTGGTCAAAATAAATGACCCCTAGGTAGTGGCTGCTCACCTGAGAGCAAGTCAGAACTTGCATATCAACCCACAGTGGGGTTACAAAAGTTCACGGAGTACTGGAACCGCTGCTAAGCCGGAGGTCACAGGGAAAGGAAGAAGACCAATCCTGATGTAGCTTGGGGTAGGGAAGTTGAGAAAAAAGACCTCTTAAAGGCGCTGCAGACTCCAATGGAATAAAACCGAAGCCAGAGATGTACAAAACACTGGGAGGTTTATTGCAATAGATAAAACAATAAAAAGGATTACGCGTTTCGGGGGAGCCACCCCCTTCTTCAGATCAGAATACATGCAGTGAGATATGCAGAGTTTAAATATGTACAAAATGGGCGCCAACCACTTAAGTGGGAGGAGCCAAACATCTTTATGTCACATGATGCAAATAACAGAATGTAATAAATGAGTCTAAAAAAACACATCCAATATACATTTAACAATTGTATCAGACCATTGTAAGTGTAAAATCACAAGAGCCATCTTATAAATATAGTGAGGAATGTAAAACAGACCTACAGAACATTGATCTCTGTTGGCAGTGTACGGACCGTCAAAGGTAAACATCCGGCGCATGCTGGATGAACTGATGCTAAAACCAGATGTAAACATCCGGACAGTGCCGCGGTCCGGATGCTGTCACAGACGCCAGCCCCTTACGCGCGCCAGCAATGTTGATAAACAAATACTATGGTCACGGGCATCTCGCCGGACGTCATAGGACCAAAAAACAGCCGACGGATATAAGGACCACAGATGCGTTGCTAAGAGACGGTCGTCACGTGACCGGAATGAACCAATAGGTGTTCAGAGACCGCAATAGAGCTGTCAGAGGTAGTTAGAAAGAAGGTAAGATAATGTGGTGAAACTAATGGAAATGCAAAGATGCATAAATATATAATGAATGGAAGAAGATACTCTACTAGACATATATGCCATATAAAAGGGAAAGTTGAAAAAATCAAAGTATGCGCAAATTTGGCATGTAAGCATACTTGTGTGAATGAATGGATCGTGTAGTGCTCGCACCGATTTTTCTGGTGTAGCGCCCTCATGGAATATTATACTGTGGTGCTCATGGGGTAAGAATAAGCAAAGAAAGAGCCTAATTAAAAAGAGATATGTTAAACAGGGTAAGGGATTAGAGCCCAATAGAGACCAACCAATATCACTGCGTATGGATGATATATATCCTGGCGTTCTAAAAAAATATATATATAAAAATGTATATAATATCCCTTTGTGCGGATAATTATAAGCTAAAAAAGACACAAAGTGATATGTAAAACAAATCATGTCCGATCTGGGATAAGAAGGTGTGTGAAAAAACATATAATAATTATTTATAAGATATATTAAATATTAAAAGTATTTTACAAAATAGTAATAATAATCTTCTTAATTAAGCGTATTACAGGTTACATTCTATCATTTCGTTCAGACCTCTGGGTGTTAGGGTGCCCAGGGTGTGAATCCAGAAATTTTCCCTCCTCCTTAGCGTATTGAATCTCTGGTTCACACTCTTTGTAATCTGTTCAATGGGGGTAGCCAAAATACAATTGAAATCCCCACTGTGTTTCTCGGTCAGATGTCGAGAAACACTGTGTAGGAGAAAACCATGAGCTGTATTACTCCGATGTTTATTGAGGCGTTCCCTAAAACATCTGATCGTCCTTCCCACGTATTGTAAGCCACAAGGGCACTGCAATACATATACAATGTATTGAGATCCACAGTTCAACAATGATTTTATGGGGAAAGTATCCCCTGTAGTGGTGGAGGTGAAGGTTTTGCATTTATGTGCAATAATGGAACAGCATTTACACCGTGCCAAACCGCAACGGTAGCTCCCTGTGGTATCAAGAAAGGTGGAGGAAGGTGTAATCTGAGATTTCAGCTTGCTGGGAGCTACCAGATTACGTAAGGTACGAGCTCTACGAAAGGTGATGGGAGGTTTAGATGGAAGAAGGCTGTTGAGATGGGGGTCTGCAGTTAAGATGGACCAATGCTTGGTTAGAATCTTTCTAATGTCTTGGTGTTCTCTACTGTAAGTGGTTATGAAATTTGTAGAACGATTAATGATGCTAGTAGATGCAACATCCGCCTTTGGAAGTAGACATTTGGCTTGATCGAGAGAGAGAGCTCTAATGAAAGAAGAATGTACAAGGGAGGTAGGATAGCCCTTCGCTTTGAACCTGGCTTTAAGAATATTACTCTGGGAAATAAAATCCTCCTCCCTTGTGCAATTCCTCCTTATTCTTTTAAATTGCCCAAAGGGTACATTTACCAGCCACTTTTTAAGGTGGCTACTATCAAAATTGAGGTAACTATTACTGTCAACCGGCTTGAAGTATGTTTTTGTAAAGATTGACGTATCATCATGGGAAACCAAAACGTCTAAAAACTCAGCATGATTGGTGTAAACTGACTGTGTGAACCGTAGAGACCAATCATTGGTATTAAGATATGAGAGATACTCATCCAGTGCAGACCTATCGCCCTTCCAGATTATGAATATATCGTCGATGTATCTCCGATAATATATACAGTTGATAAACAAAGGATGTGTGTAAACAAAACGTTCCTCGAATAGCCCCACAAATAAATTTGCGAAACTAGGGGCTACCTTTGACCCCATGGCAGTGCCTGTGTGTTGCATGTACAGTTGGCCCAAAAATTCGAAATAATTGTGTGTTAAAATGAAATTGAGCCCTTGTAGGATGAAATCCACCTGGGCTGCGGGCATATTGGGGTCATTAGAGATGAAATGTGCAACGGCTTTGATACCTGCTTGATGTTCGATCACTGTGTATAAAGATGCAATATCCATTGTGACAAAAAGATAATCTGTAGACCATGGAACTTCCAAAATGGATTTGATGAACTCTGTGGTATCTTTAAGATGCGATTTGAGATTGGTGACATGGTTCTGTAAAAGTAGGTCAATGTAATGAGCAAGGTTAGAGGACAGGGAGTTAATTCCTGAAATTATGGGTCTACCGGGGGGATTAGTGATGTTTTTGTGGATTTTAGGTAGATAGTAGAATAATGGCAGGGCAGGTTCCTCAATAAGTATGAAGTCCCTCTCAGACTTGGATAGAATGCCTTGGGAGACACCAGACTCAACCAATAGTAACAACTCCTTACAAAATTGCTTCGTAGGATTGTGTGAGATGGGACGGTAGTACATGCTATCTGACAGGAGTCTGTGAGCCTCTGTGATATAGTCATCCCTATTGAGTATGACTATCCCTCCCCCCTTGTCGGCAGGGCGGATAATGATAGATTTGTTATCAGAAAGCGATTTTATCGCTATACTTTCAACATGTGTGAGATTAGAAGAATATTTCTTTGTGGTGTCCTTGGTCAGTTTATCAAAGTCTGTTTGGACTAGGTTAGAGAAAGTGTCTATAAAGTGGCCTTTCGCATGAACGGGATAAAAAGAAGATTTAGGACGAAGCTCTGTATGTATAGGTGGAGGTATCATGTCAGAGTCCTGACTAGCAGTGGTAGTAGATGAAGAGCCATCATGTTCTTTAAGAGAGAAAAATCTCTTAATGGTGATTTTGCGTATAAAATTATTTAAATCCATGAACAGGTCAAAGTTATTTGATTTCGAAGTGGGGCAAAAAGAGAGCCCTTTTTCAAGGACCCTTTGCTGTACCTCATCCAACACATATGTGGAGAGGTTAAATATTTTGACTAGGTTCATGTTTTTCTTAGTATGTGTTCTTTGAGTTTCTTTTCTCTCCCTGACTGCACGTCCTCCTCTGCATCCCCTCTTTCTCGGTTTTTCCTTTTTGTACCCAAAGGGAGTGCAATGTGGACGTGCTCCAGGGGGGGGAAATCCACCGGGTTCACCACCAGTGGTGGGGTCTTGATGAGAGATGGTAGACCTAAAAAAACCGTGGTGTTGTTACTGGGAGAACCATCTGATGATACTGAGTTATGTGTGGTATTGTAAACAGGACTGTGAGTAGTACCAGTGGGAGTAAAGAATAGCTGTGTGGAGGCTCGTCTAGAAGTGGTATCCAAGTGAGCGTTGATACTGAGGGAATCATCTAAAGTGGTATCAGAATCATTACAGTATCTGCCCGAAGGCAGGTTGGATTGTGAGTTATTAATGTGACCCATAAGATCCAGTAGATCTTGGGTGGCAATATCTTGAGAAAAGGATGATGAGACGGAATGGGGATTGGAAGAGTGAGAGATGAATTTGATGTTAGGAGCTAGACAAGAAGCGTGTTGGTGGGGTGAGGATACCCCAGAAGAGGGGACGTCTATGGAATGTATTAAACCAGAGTGTGTATGAGTGATGGATGTAAGATGTGATAAACCAGAAGATGTGGAGGGACCAGGAGGTGGAGAGCAAGATGAGAGTGTTGACAATGTACCAGTTGAGGGTAATGCGCCATTGTTCGATATGGTGGGAGACCGAATGGGTGGTAATATATTGGACGGTCGAACAGCATTAGATGAAGACACAGATGGTAAATGCGTACCTGATAGGGTAGAGGTGGATAGGTTAGCTGTCGTGATGGTGCAACGTGGTTGCATTCTAGCAGTAGGTGTATTGTCCGTAGGGGGGACAGAAGACTGTTGTGTTTTATTGTGTGATTTGGAGGCAGTAAAAGTCCTGGGTGGTTGGTAGTGTGTATTGCCATTGGGATTATTGTTCACAATATTGGAGTCTTTATAGGAGGTACGTTTATGTGGGACACGTCTTTGGAGTGGAGCCCTCTTCTGGTGTCTAGCCGAGTGTGTATGTGAACTCTGTGTGTTACTATGTGTGGAAATAATGGGTTCTTGAGTGGTGGATTTGGGTGGTAAAGAGGGCTTGAGCCAATATTTGATATTTCCTGATTGGTAGTCTGCTCTGTCTCTAGATAGTTTATGTATTTTTTTAGAGATCACATCTCTCTCCCACTTGTGTACCTTGTTGGAAAGAGTAGATAGCCAATTGTTGTAATCAGGCAAATGTCGAAACTCAGAGAGTGAGTTTAGACATATGTCTATTTTATCTGAGATATCATTAACCAAAGTGTTGCGTTTTTTGGAAAGTAGATCCAACAATGTATTGGAGCAAAGTTTGAGAGCTTTCTCCCAATCATTGTAGAAGTCATTATCATTAGTAAACGTAGCCAGAGGATGTAACCTTAAGCCTCTCGGGATGATGTCTTCCATCTTGTAAATGTCAATAAAGGCACCATCGAGTTGGTGCTGTGTTTCATCAAATAGCAACCTTTCCAATTCAAAGAAAAGTGACTTCATTTTATCAAAGTCTAAAGCCGTATTAGTACCTTCCACAACAGGGATGTCATTGACCCTATTGCAATCCAAAGGATCCGTTGTAACTAAAGTCTTGAATAGATGGGCTCTTTTGTGAAGTCTTGATGTCTTGAAATCCATAATGAGAGTTTCGTTTGGTAGAAGTGTGGATAGAGCCAAGTGGTATTACCGTCGCCGAGGTCTCAAATGGCACACCACTGCGGATGGCCAATGAGCTAGTGACCTGTAGAGAGAAAAAAGGGGAGAGACCAGAGGGAGGCGCCTCGTGTGATACCGTATGGGAATGGAAAATCATAGCAGTTTGTGGTCAAAATAAATGACCCCTAGGTAGTGGCTGCTCACCTGAGAGCAAGTCAGAACTTGCATATCAACCCACAGTGGGGTTACAAAAGTTCACGGAGTACTGGAACCGCTGCTAAGCCGGAGGTCACAGGGAAAGGAAGAAGACCAATCCTGATGTAGCTTGGGGTAGGGAAGTTGAGAAAAAAGACCTCTTAAAGGCGCTGCAGACTCCAATGGAATAAAACCGAAGCCAGAGATGTACAAAACACTGGGAGGTTTATTGCAATAGATAAAACAATAAAAAGGATTACGCGTTTCGGGGGAGCCACCCCCTTCTTCAGATCAGAATCCACTCTCTGAGTTTCGACATTTGCCTGATTACAACAATTGGCTATCTACTCTTTCCAACAAGGTACACAAGTGGGAGAGAGATGTGATCTCTAAAAAAATACATAAACTATCTAGAGACAGAGCAGACTACCAATCAGGAAATATCAAATATTGGCTCAAGCCCTCTTTACCACCCAAATCCACCACTCAAGAACCCATTATTTCCACACATAGTAACACACAGAGTTCACATACACACTCGGCTAGACACCAGAAGAGGGCTCCACTCCAAAGACGTGTCCCACATAAACGTACCTCCTATAAAGACTCCAATATTGTGAACAATAATCCCAATGGCAATACACACTACCAACCACCCAGGACTTTTACTGCCTCCAAATCACACAATAAAACACAACAGTCTTCTGTCCCCCCTACGGACAATACACCTACTGCTAGAATGCAACCACGTTGCACCATCACGACAGCTAACCTATCCACCTCTACCCTATCAGGTACGCATTTACCATCTGTGTCTTCATCTAATGCTGTTCGACCGTCCAATATATTACCACCCATTCGGTCTCCCACCATATCGAACAATGGCGCATTACCCTCAACTGGTACATTGTCAACACTCTCATCTTGCTCTCCACCTCCTGGTCCCTCCACATCTTCTGGTTTATCACATCTTACATCCATCACTCATACACACTCTGGTTTAATACATTCCATAGACGTCCCTCTTCTGGGGTATCCTCACCCCACCAACACGCTTCTTGTCTAGCTCCTAACATCAAATTCATCTCTCACTCTTCCAATCCCCATTCCGTCTCATCATCCTTTTCTCAAGATATTGCCACCCAAGATCTACTGGATCTTATGGGTCACATTAATAACTCACAATCCAACCTGCCTTCGGGCAGATACTGTAATGATTCTGATACCACTTTAGATGATTCCCTCAGTATCAACGCTCACTTGGATACCACTTCTAGACGAGCCTCCACACAGCTATTCTTTACTCCCACTGGTACTACTCACAGTCCTGTTTACAATACCACACATAACTCAGTATCATCAGATGGTTCTCCCAGTAACAACACCACGGTTTTTTTAGGTCTACCATCTCTCATCAAGACCCCACCACTGGTGGTGAACCCGGTGGATTTCCCCCCCCTGGAGCACGTCCACATTGCACTCCCTTTGGGTACAAAAAGGAAAAACCGAGAAAGAGGGGATGCAGAGGAGGACGTGCAGTCAGGGAGAGAAAAGAAACTCAAAGAACACATACTAAGAAAAACATGAACCTAGTCAAAATATTTAACCTCTCCACATATGTGTTGGATGAGGTACAGCAAAGGGTCCTTGAAAAAGGGCTCTCTTTTTGCCCCACTTCGAAATCAAATAACTTTGACCTGTTCATGGATTTAAATAATTTTATACGCAAAATCACCATTAAGAGATTTTTCTCTCTTAAAGAACATGATGGCTCTTCATCTACTACCACTGCTAGTCAGGACTCTGACATGATACCTCCACCTATACATACAGAGCTTCGTCCTAAATCTTCTTTTTATCCCGTTCATGCGAAAGGCCACTTTATAGACACTTTCTCTAACCTAGTCCAAACAGACTTTGATAAACTGACCAAGGACACCACAAAGAAATATTCTTCTAATCTCACACATGTTGAAAGTATAGCGATAAAATCGCTTTCTGATAACAAATCTATCATTATCCGCCCTGCCGACAAGGGGGGAGGGATAGTCATACTCAATAGGGATGACTATATCACAGAGGCTCACAGACTCCTGTCAGATAGCATGTACTACCGTCCCATCTCACACAATCCTACGAAGCAATTTTGTAAGGAGTTGTTACTATTGGTTGAGTCTGGTGTCTCCCAAGGCATTCTATCCAAGTCTGAGAGGGACTTCATACTTATTGAGGAACCTGCCCTGCCATTATTCTACTATCTACCTAAAATCCACAAAAACATCACTAATCCCCCCGGTAGACCCATAATTTCAGGAATTAACTCCCTGTCCTCTAACCTTGCTCATTACATTGACCTACTTTTACAGAACCATGTCACCAATCTCAAATCGCATCTTAAAGATACCACAGAGTTCATCAAATCCATTTTGGAAGTTCCATGGTCTACAGATTATCTTTTTGTCACAATGGATATTGCATCTTTATACACAGTGATCGAACATCAAGCAGGTATCAAAGCCGTTGCACATTTCATCTCTAATGACCCCAATATGCCCGCAGCCCAGGTGGATTTCATCCTACAAGGGCTCAATTTCATTTTAACACACAATTATTTCGAATTTTTGGGCCAACTGTACATGCAACACACAGGCACTGCCATGGGGTCAAAGGTAGCCCCTAGTTTCGCAAATTTATTTGTGGGGCTATTCGAGGAACGTTTTGTTTACACACATCCTTTGTTTATCAACTGTATATATTATCGGAGATACATCGACGATATATTCATAATCTGGAAGGGCGATAGGTCTGCACTGGATGAGTATCTCTCATATCTTAATACCAATGATTGGTCTCTACGGTTCACACAGTCAGTTTACACCAATCATGCTGAGTTTTTAGACGTTTTGGTTTCCCATGATGATACGTCAATCTTTACAAAAACATACTTCAAGCCGGTTGACAGTAATAGTTACCTCAATTTTGATAGTAGCCACCTTAAAAAGTGGCTGGTAAATGTACCCTTTGGGCAATTTAAAAGAATAAGGAGGAATTGCACAAGGGAGGAGGATTTTATTTCCCAGAGTAATATTCTTAAAGCCAGGTTCAAAGCGAAGGGCTATCCTACCTCCCTTGTACATTCTTCTTTCATTAGAGCTCTCTCTCTCGATCAAGCCAAATGTCTACTTCCAAAGGCGGATGTTGCATCTACTAGCATCATTAATCGTTCTACAAATTTCATAACCACTTACAGTAGAGAACACCAAGACATTAGAAAGATTCTAACCAAGCATTGGTCCATCTTAACTGCAGACCCCCATCTCAACAGCCTTCTTCCATCTAAACCTCCCATCACCTTTCGTAGAGCTCGTACCTTACGTAATCTGGTAGCTCCCAGCAAGCTGAAATCTCAGATTACACCTTCCTCCACCTTTCTTGATACCACAGGGAGCTACCGTTGCGGTTTGGCACGGTGTAAATGCTGTTCCATTATTGCACATAAATGCAAAACCTTCACCTCCACCACTACAGGGGATACTTTCCCCATAAAATCATTGTTGAACTGTGGATCTCAATACATTGTATATGTATTGCAGTGCCCTTGTGGCTTACAATACGTGGGAAGGACGATCAGATGTTTTAGGGAACGCCTCAATAAACATCGGAGTAATACAGCTCATGGTTTTCTCCTACACAGTGTTTCTCGACATCTGACCGAGAAACACAGTGGGGATTTCAATTGTATTTTGGCTACCCCCATTGAACAGATTACAAAGAGTGTGAACCAGAGATTCAATACGCTAAGGAGGAGGGAAAATTTCTGGATTCACACCCTGGGCACCCTAACACCCAGAGGTCTGAACGAAATGATAGAATGTAACCTGTAATACGCTTAATTAAGAAGATTATTATTACTATTTTGTAAAATACTTTTAATATTTAATATATCTTATAAATAATTATTATATGTTTTTTCACACACCTTCTTATCCCAGATCGGACATGATTTGTTTTACATATCACTTTGTGTCTTTTTTAGCTTATAATTATCCGCACAAAGGGATATTATATACATTTTTATATATATATTTTTTTAGAACGCCAGGATATATATCATCCATACGCAGTGATATTGGTTGGTCTCTATTGGGCTCTAATCCCTTACCCTGTTTAACATATCTCTTTTTAATTAGGCTCTTTCTTTGCTTATTCTTACCCCATGAGCACCACAGTATAATATTCCATGAGGGCGCTACACCAGAAAAATCGGTGCGAGCACTACACGATCCATTCATTCACACAAGTATGCTTACATGCCAAATTTGCGCATACTTTGATTTTTTCAACTTTCCCTTTTATATGGCATATATGTCTAGTAGAGTATCTTCTTCCATTCATTATATATTTATGCATCTTTGCATTTCCATTAGTTTCACCACATTATCTTACCTTCTTTCTAACTACCTCTGACAGCTCTATTGCGGTCTCTGAACACCTATTGGTTCATTCCGGTCACGTGACGACCGTCTCTTAGCAACGCATCTGTGGTCCTTATATCCGTCGGCTGTTTTTTGGTCCTATGACGTCCGGCGAGATGCCCGTGACCATAGTATTTGTTTATCAACATTGCTGGCGCGCGTAAGGGGCTGGCGTCTGTGACAGCATCCGGACCGCGGCACTGTCCGGATGTTTACATCTGGTTTTAGCATCAGTTCATCCAGCATGCGCCGGATGTTTACCTTTGACGGTCCGTACACTGCCAACAGAGATCAATGTTCTGTAGGTCTGTTTTACATTCCTCACTATATTTATAAGATGGCTCTTGTGATTTTACACTTACAATGGTCTGATACAATTGTTAAATGTATATTGGATGTGTTTTTTTAGACTCATTTATTACATTCTGTTATTTGCATCATGTGACATAAAGATGTTTGGCTCCTCCCACTTAAGTGGTTGGCGCCCATTTTGTACATATTTAAACTCTGCATATCTCACTGCATGTATTCTGATCTGAAGAAGGGGGTGGCTCCCCCGAAACGCGTAATCCTTTTTATTGTTTTATCTATTGCAATAAACCTCCCAGTGTTTTGTACATCTCTGGCTTCGGTTTTATTCCATTGGAGTCTGCAGCGCCTTTAAGAGGTCTTTTTTCTCAACTTCCCTACCCCATGCTTGTGTGTGTGTTTCCTATGCAGATCCTAAGCCCAGTGTCACATGCAAGTAGGAGGAGTAAGAAGGGTTCCTGGCAAATCCGGGTTATGGATTGCATTTAAAAAGGCCCCGTGGGAGTGCAATGGGCCCCTGTCTTGCTGCTTAGCAATAATGGTATGGGTTTAGGTTCTGCTGTGTGTACTGGTGGTTGACTGCCCCCCCAGCCCAGAGTGTGCATGGAAAATTGTCTGGCAGCCTCCCTGACAGCAAGCAGTGATAGTGCCCATGAAGGGGACCTTGTTGGGCCCGCCCCTTTCACGGTTATCGCTTCTCGGCCTTTTGGCTAAGATCAAGTGTAGTATCTGTTCTTATCAGTTTAATATCTGATACGTCCCCTATCTGGGGACCATATATTAAATGGATTTTTGAGAACGGGGGCCGATTTCGAAGCTTGCTTCCGTCGCCCTATGCATTGACCCGATATGGCAGTATCTTCGGGTACAGTGCACCACCCCCTTACAGGGTTAAAAAGAAAGATTCCTACTTTCATTGCTACCTGCTTGCTGGCTAGCCAGCTAGCCAGCCCTGTGGGCCTTGCTGCTGCTGCAGCCAAAAAACAAAAGGTGGTGCTGCTGCTGCTTCTGCTGCTTCTGCTTCTGCTTGTGTCTGGCCCCTGTTGGAGCGTCCAGGCACAGGACTTCTGCTGCTGCTGACTAAATGGCCTCCTTAATTGGATCATTTGAGTAGCCAGCACACCTGTGCAGGTAGGGCATGACATGATAGGCAGCTGCCTTGATAGCGGGTGGGTGCTGAATGTTCCTAATTGACAAAATAAGATTAATGCTTATGAAGAAATATAAAATCTCATCCCTTCCCCAATATCGCGCCACACCCCTACCCCTTAATTCCCTGGTTGAACGTGATGGACATATGTCTTTTTTCGACCGTACTAACTATGTAACTATGTAACATAACATGGGGGGGGGGTCTCCTGGCTGTTCACACAGGTGTGTCATTGCTGTACATTGACCATGCATTGCTTCTGTGGTATTGCAAAGGCAAAGACAAATGCTTCCAGCCATCCATTGCACTAATGGATTGGTCATCAGCTGGCTGTCTATGTCCCGCATCAATATAGACCAAAGTACAGAGGGTTAGGCTATGCTATTGTGCACCTACCTGATGCATCAGAAGGTGCGAGGCCCTTGCTAAATTCTGTGCACAGACTTTGAGATCTATGCTTTAGACTGTATCTAAACCTGCTCCAACATGGACTGACATTCTGGCCTACTTTCAGCCGATGCGACTTGTCTGTCGCTGAACAGTCGCTTTTTATGTATTCAGCACCTATGTATAATGTTGTAAAAATGCTCTAGAAGCTAAAGTCGCAGAAATGTCACACATATTTGGCCTGCAACTTTCTGTGCGACAAATTCAGACAGGAAAAATCAGTATAAATCCTTAGAAAATTATCCCCCAGTGTCTCCATCTGCTGGCGGTATTGAATAAGCATTGCTGCACTGATGGGGTATGCATTAGACGAAAAAAAAGAAGAAAAAGAAGAATAATACGCCCAGAAAAGAGGCGAAAAGGAGAAAAACGTAAAAAAACGTGAAAAAAAAGTAAGAGGAGGAGAAGGGAAAAAAAGGTGGAAATGGGTTTAAAAGTGATTTCGGCGGAGAAATATATATATATATATATATATATATATATATATATATATATATGCGCACACACACACATAGATATAAACGTATTCTCCGTTGAGATATTGCAGCCGCTGCTGTGTCCAGGCCCAGGAGCCTTAGCACTGTGCTGTGATGTCACTCAATACCACTGACATCACTAGGTGTAAACAACATCTCTCCTTTGCTGTGTATGTGACTATGGAGCTGTTTGGTGATGTCGTCTATTACGGCCTTCATAGAAGCAACAGGAGATTGTTGCATCCATCTTGAACCCTCAGAACTACAGTGCTATGATGTCACTCACTTCCACAGGCCTTGCAGAGTGTAAACAACAACAACCCAGCTTTGTTGTGTATGTAACCAAAGGGATTTGTGATGTCACCTAGAACCTTCACAGCAGCGACAGCTTTATGAGGAGCATCAGCACTGCTCTGCCTGAGCAGAACCATCACCGCCATAGGTTGTCAAATAACCCGGATTTAACCCACACAGGTAAGTCCAATGGGGTGCAGGCATGTCCTCTATGCTTACAGCTTCCCGTGGGTGTTGGTTTGATACCGTTTGGGGACAGCCAAGGAGGCATCTGCAGGCAACAAAGGTAGGTGTGTGCTTGTGTGTGTGTTTCCTATGCAGATCCTAAGCCCAGTGTCACATGCAAGTAGGAGGAGTAAGAAGGGTTCCTGGCAAATCCGGGTTATGGATTGCATTTAAAAAGGCCCCGTGGGAGTGCAATGGGCCCCTGTCTTGCTGCTTAGCAATAATGGTATGGGTTTAGGTTCTGCTGTGTGTACTGGTGGTTGACTGCCCCCCAGCCCAGAGTGTGCATGGAAAATTGTCTGGCAGCCTCCCTGACAGCAAGCAGTGATAGTGCCCATGAAGGGGACCTTGTTGGGCCCGCCCCTTTCACGGTTATCGCTTCTCGGCCTTTTGGCTAAGATCAAGTGTAGTATCTGCATTTGGTCTGGTCGGAAGGTGTCTGTGGTACCCCGCTTCTCGGCCTTGGGGGATTGTCTCTCCTTACGGAGGGACTTCACCCCCTTGCTGCTATTGGGGAGCGGGCTTAGTCCACGGACAACGGGTTGCGATCCCCCTGTCTCTGGGACCTTGTGTCTCAGAAGGCATTTTCGGTACGTTGAGCGTTACCTGTAGCTTCGGAAGCACCTAGGGTACCCCCGACCTCTGCCTTGGGTAAGGGTTCCGCTTTTATAGCGGGATTCCGAGCCCCTGCTGCTATTGGGGAAGGGGCTTAGTCCCTGGGTGTGGAAGATGCCGTTCTCCTGGGCTTTCCCCTCTGGGGAAATGTCGATGCGAAATACCATCCGCATAGAGGTGTCGGAGAGCCATCGTCAGTTGAAGAACCTCCGCTTCATTGCGGAGGTGATTCTTCTTGACTACTTCCGCCTCAATAGGGAGGACATCCTGTGTCTAAATGACCAGGAAAGCCGTGGCCTGTATACCGTCACCTTCACGGCCACGGCGTGTTGCGATAACATCTATGCAACCTTGTCTGGTGCGGACCAGAGGGACGATCGACTCGACGGTCTTTCGTTCCAGTTCCTCTATGGTGAGGAACATATACCGTTGGTGGTGGCTATGCACAGCCCTCATGTGACCACGGAGGATATAGCCACTTTTCTTCGGCGATACTGCGAAGAGGTGCGATTCGCAAACAAAATCTTGAACTCCGTGCGGTTCTGGAACGGCAAGAGGAAGTTCTGGGTCAAGCTCCGTAAGGATCCCGGTGGTATTGGGGGTCTTTGCCATCCGCCCCCAAATTTTGCCATCGGGAGAGTTCGGGGCTTCCTGTTCTATCCTCAAATGCCTATGTATTGCCGAAATTGCTTGAGGTTTGGCCACACCCAGGAGACCTGCGGCGCGGAGCGTGTGATTCGCTGCAATAGGTGTGGCCAAGAAGGTCACATAGCCTCAAGATGTAGCCATACGATAAGGTGCAACCTCTGCGGAGAGGAAAATCACGATTTTAATTCCTGTCCCCATAAAGCAAAAACTACGATGGGTGGGTCAAGGCTGGGCCCACCCAAAGAGGGGACAGGACAAAAGACGTCCTTTTTTAAGATGCCCAAACCCCAGATGGCAGGTACTGATGGGTCCAGGCCCAAGACCTCTGGTGCTCCATCGGGGGGCCCACCGGTGGTAGTGCTAGGGGGAGGCCATGGGGATTCCACGAAGCCCGGGCGGGTGATCGAGTTTACTGCCCGGGAAATTGAAAGACGTCGATCGACTTCCTACCTGGCTCAAGAGCCCGCCGAAACTTCTGAAGGGGGCTCACCTGTGGCGGGTGGCAGCCGACGGGCCTCGGTGGGGGCAAAAGTGGACCCAAAATTGCAGCATAAGCCAGGTACTGGCTTGGCCCAGGGTCGCCCTGCTCCGGACGAAGAGGCCCCGGTGAAAGCCCGCCGGAAGGGGAGCCAGGTGGCCAGGTCTGAGCCCGGTCCTGTTACTCCGCCTATACAGGACAGGGCCAAGAAGACAAGTGGCGCCAAACCAGGGTTTGCTGCCCCGCCAGCAGTGGACCCGGTGGGTAAAACTGGCCATCGTCGATCGATGGGGAAGTTGGAGCAACAGTCCTCAGCAACGCTTGCTGGGGAACAAGCGATGAAAACTTCCCAAGGTAGCGGCAAAGGTTCCGGAAAAGAGGCCTCACAGGCCCCTGTGCAGCAGTTCCAGTCGTCAAATGATGAAAGAAGACGCAGATCCATCAGCCGGGGGCCAGAGATTACATCGAGTGAGAGCAACACAGAGGATATGGACAGCAGTGTGACATTTAAAAGACAAAGAGAAGAAGAAGAGGAAGACATTCAAAGGAAAGCGGCGTGCCGTAGTTCGGACGAGAGCGAGCTCAGGGTCGGGGCATCATCGATCTCAAGCTCCGACCCTCAGAACATCAAGGAGCTGATGACCCCGCAGGCGGGGGATGACGGTACGCAGCTTATTATTGACTTTGATTCTCCAAGCACGGACTCTCCATAAACTATGCCTATCCCTGTAAAAATTGCCTCACTCAATGTGAGGTCCTTAAAGAGCCCTGATCGCAGGGCTGCTTTATTTTCTTATCTAGAGACATGTGACTTTGACCTTTGCCTGCTACAAGAATGTGGAATCCCTAGTAAAATGGACTATAAAGACTTAAAAGAAGACTGGAAGCTGGGCCCATCCATATGGTCCGGTGCAAATGACTGTCGTTCTGTGGGTGTTGGGCTGCTCTGCCGAGGCCAGTCCTTTTCTATTCATACAGTAACTGAGATTGTGCCTGGCAGAGCTCTTTTAATTCATCTATATTTTAATGGACTTTTAATTCGTGTTTTAAATGTGTATGCCCCTCCTGATAAACAGGAGCGGGCAGAACTATTTGAAATTTTACCACTGTTTTGTGTTGGGTCTTCCCCCCTGCTGGTGGGAGGTGATTTTAACTGCATACGTGATGGGGAACACCGGCAGGGTGGGGATATTAATCGTAAAGACCGCACTTCTTACCTGCTTAAAAATTTTATTGATGATTTTAATTTGAAAGATTGCTGGAAGGATCTCTTGCCGGAGGACCCAGGCGCCACATGGTCCAATGGAAGAGTGAGCTCCAGAATCGATTTTATTTTTTCCTCTAGAGCTTTTAAACCCCTGAAATGCACGCTCGAGCAGAATATCTTCTCTGATCATAAGCTCCTCTTGGTGGGCCTGGAGCTAGAGGGGGAGCAAAAAGCAAAAAGGGGCCTCTGGAGATTAAACACCACACTCCTAGAGGACCCTGAGATAAAAGAGGAGTTTGTGCGGACCTACCAATGCTGGCAATCACAAAGAAAACCCCACGAGCCTATGCTGCACTGGTGGGAGGGCACCAAATCTAAAATCAGATTTTTTTTTATCAAAGCAGGTAAGAAGAAGGCAAAAATGGAAAAACAGTGGTTTTATGTTCTTAACATGCGTTTAAATGTACTTTTTAAATTGAAAGAAGCTGGTATGGATGTAGAAAATGATATTTTAAACCTTAAAACTGGAATAAAACATGCCATAGAAAAGAAAGGGAAACAAATCATTTTTAACTCACATGTGCAGCACCTGGAGGAGGGCGAGAAATGTTCCCGTTTCTTTTTTAAAAAAGTGATGAATAGGAGGGATATCATCCAAAACCTTGAGGGTGAATCCACTCCAAAAGGCATGTTAGATGCAGTTTTTAACTTCTACCAGCTCCTTTTTAATAAGAAAGATCTTAATCCATCCTTTTTAGAACATGTTCTTAATTCCCTTGATTTTAAGCTAGATGTTTTAGACCAGGAGGTTTTATCCCGTGATCTTAACTTAGATGAACTTTTATTTGTTTTTAAAAGTTTTTCTAGTGGGAAGGCCCCTGGGGAAGATGGTTTACCCATCGAATTTTATTTAGCTTTTTGGGATATTTTAAAGGATGATATGGTTTTATTGTATAAAGAAACTTTTATTGTTAATGAACTTCCCCCTTCCTGGAGGAGGGGGATTGTATCATTACTTTTTAAAAAGGGTGAAAAGGATATGCTAAAAAATTGGCGCCCCATCACACTTTTAAATGTTGATTATAAAGTTTTAGCCAAGTTATTAGCTGTCCGTTTTAAACCTTTTATTCATAAATTAATTCACCCAAATCAGGTTTGTGGGGTACCTGGAAGGTCTATAGCTGAATCCCTAAATATTTTAAGAGATGTTTTATGGTATTTTAAGGATAGAAATCAAACTGTAGCAATTTTATCCTTAGACTTTGAAAAAGCCTTTGATAGGGTCTCCCATGAATACCTGTTTTTAGTTCTTAAAAAGATGGCAGTGCCTGAAACGATTTTAAGCCGAATCATGCTTTTATACCGATCCTGTTTTAGTCAAGTCTCTGTTAATGGCTTTTTAACCAGCGGTGTTCCTCTTTTATCAGGTGTCAAACAGGGCTGCCCCCTGTCCCCACTCCTTTTTATTTGCGCAATCGAACCACTGATGGCCCTCCTCAGAAAAGACCGGGTAGTAAGAGGCGTACCGATACCTGGTGGAGGAGGGACCCATCTAAAGGTGTTGGGGTACATGGATGATGTCACCATACTGTGCCCGGACTCTCCATCCATGAGGGGGGCATTGAGGAACACCAGCTATTTCTGCGAGGTCTCTGGTTTTAAGCTAAACACAGATAAATGTGACTGTTTTTATATTGGCTCCTGGGATTCATCCATCACCCCAGGAGTCACAATGCAACAGGATCAAATTAAAGTTTTAGGTATTGTTTTTAACCAGGTCAATGATGGGAGCCCTAACTGGGATTCAGCTATAGCTAAGATGGAGAAGAAGATTTTAATGTGGAATCTTAGAAACCTTACCATGGAGGGGAAGATTTTAATAATAAAGATGGTTTTACTCCCTATTATGCTATACATTGCCATGGTATTTCCTCCATCTATTTTATACATTAAAAAAGTAACTAGAATTGTTTTTACTTTTTTATGGGGTTCAAAAATGGAGAAATTAAAGCGTGATTTTATGTACAAAAGTAAAGATAATGGCGGGAAAGATGTTCCTAACCTTTTTACTTTCTTTTACATAAAGTATTTCTGTTTCTGTTTTAAAATTATTAAATCCGATGGCATTTTTAGCTGCTTTTTAAGGTACGCTGCGGGCATGGTTTTTAAAAGATGGTTGCGCATCCCTCTGAACGCTCCGGTGCTTCTGTGTCCCCCAAAACATTATGTGGTGTTGGAAAAGACAGTCAGGCTCCTAGGTCTCCAAGATTTGGAGCCTGACATACTGGGGGACCAGAGAAAGGTATCAAAGGTCCTCAGGCGGAGTGAGGTTACCCTGGCAGTGTCCAATTTCACACAGGCAAGATCCAAAAAGGTATGGCGGAACGTGTACGGGAAGTTTCTGGCGAATGTACACAGGGATCTTGCCTGGGCAATCGTCCACCAGTGCCTCCCTACTCGTGAGTTTCAGCACAGGCGAGGACTGGTGGCGAGAGCCAAGTGCCCGAGAGATGGCTGCGGAGTGGACGAAACGGTGCTGCACATATTTTGGAACTGCCCTTTTGCACGGGAGCTTTGGAGGAAGGTAGGCCCACTTTTGAAGTGGGCCTGCGGCCTAAAAGATTTTAATCACGAATGTGTCTTTTACGGTCTTTTTAACTGCCCCAATTTTAAACAGCAGATGATCTGCTGGATGATTATTAATTGTTTTAAAAATGCCATCTGGAAAGTTAGGAACATCTTACTTTTTAAACATGATTTTATTGATGTTAAAAACTGTATAAAGCTGGCCCTGAGTGAGATGTACATCTATTACCTAAGAGACAAGAAACAGTTGGGGGCCAGCGAGGCAGCATCCATGTGGTGTCTGCCTCTATGGAACGAAATAACAGTATAATCAGTTTTTATGACATTTGTATAATGTTTTATCCTGCCATTTTTATTTTTTCTCCTTTTATTACTGGTTTTATTATTTGTATTTTAAAACTTTTGTGAACCTTTTATTATTTTGCATTTTAAATTTTGTATGGTTTCTTATTTATTCAATAAAATTTTGTTGAAACCTTATCTGTTCTTATCAGTTTAATATCTGATACGTCCCCTATCTGGGGACCATATATTAAATGGATTTTTGAGAACGGGGGCCGATTTCGAAGCTTGCTTCCGTCGCCCTATGCATTGACCCGATATGGCAGTATCTTCGGGTACAGTGCACCACCCCCTTACAGGGTTAAAAAGAAAGATTCCTACTTTCATTGCTACCTGCTTGCTGGCTAGCCAGCTAGCCAGCCCTGTGGGCCTTGCTGCTGCTGCAGCCAAAAAACAAAAGGTGGTGCTGCTGCTGCTTCTGCTGCTTCTGCTTCTGCTTGTGTCTGGCCCCTGTTGGAGCGTCCAGGCACAGGACTTCTGCTGCTGCTGACTAAATGGCCTCCTTAATTGGATCATTTGAGTAGCCAGCACACCTGTGCAGGTAGGGCATGACATGATAGGCAGCTGCCTTGATAGCGGGTGGGTGCTGAATGTTCCTAATTGACAAAATAAGATTAATGCTTATGAAGAAATATAAAATCTCATCCCTTCCCCAATATCGCGCCACACCCCTACCCCTTAATTCCCTGGTTGAACGTGATGGACATATGTCTTTTTTCGACCGTACTAACTATGTAACTATGTAACATAACATGGGGGGGGGGTCTCCTGGCTGTTCACACAGGTGTGTCATTGCTGTACATTGACCATGCATTGCTTCTGTGGTATTGCAAAGGCAAAGACAAATGCTTCCAGCCATCCATTGCACTAATGGATTGGTCATCAGCTGGCTGTCTATGTCCCGCATCAATATAGACCAAAGTACAGAGGGTTAGGCTATGCTATTGTGCACCTACCTGATGCATCAGAAGGTGCGAGGCCCTTGCTAAATTCTGTGCACAGACTTTGAGATCTATGCTTTAGACTGTATCTAAACCTGCTCCAACATGGACTGACATTCTGGCCTACTTTCAGCCGATGCGACTTGTCTGTCGCTGAACAGTCGCTTTTTATGTATTCAGCACCTATGTATAATGTTGTAAAAATGCTCTAGAAGCTAAAGTCGCAGAAATGTCACACATATTTGGCCTGCAACTTTCTGTGCGACAAATTCAGACAGGAAAAATCAGTATAAATCCTTAGAAAATTATCCCCCAGTGTCTCCATCTGCTGGCGGTATTGAATAAGCATTGCTGCACTGATGGGGTATGCATTAGACGAAAAAAAAGAAGAAAAAGAAGAATAATACGCCCAGAAAAGAGGCGAAAAGGAGAAAAACGTAAAAAAACGTGAAAAAAAAGTAAGAGGAGGAGAAGGGAAAAAAAGGTGGAAATGGGTTTAAAAGTGATTTCGGCGGAGAAATATATATATATATATATATATATATATATATATATATATATGCGCACACACACACATAGATATAAACGTATTCTCCGTTGAGATATTGCAGCCGCTGCTGTGTCCAGGCCCAGGAGCCTTAGCACTGTGCTGTGATGTCACTCAATACCACTGACATCACTAGGTGTAAACAACATCTCTCCTTTGCTGTGTATGTGACTATGGAGCTGTTTGGTGATGTCGTCTATTACGGCCTTCATAGAAGCAACAGGAGATTGTTGCATCCATCTTGAACCCTCAGAACTACAGTGCTATGATGTCACTCACTTCCACAGGCCTTGCAGAGTGTAAACAACAACAACCCAGCTTTGTTGTGTATGTAACCAAAGGGATTTGTGATGTCACCTAGAACCTTCACAGCAGCGACAGCTTTATGAGGAGCATCAGCACTGCTCTGCCTGAGCAGAACCATCACCGCCATAGGTTGTCAAATAACCCGGATTTAACCCACACAGGTAAGTCCAATGGGGTGCAGGCATGTCCTCTATGCTTACAGCTTCCCGTGGGTGTTGGTTTGATACCGTTTGGGGACAGCCAAGGAGGCATCTGCAGGCAACAAAGGTAGGTGTGTGCTTGTGTGTGTGTTTCCTATGCAGATCCTAAGCCCAGTGTCACATGCAAGTAGGAGGAGTAAGAAGGGTTCCTGGCAAATCCGGGTTATGGATTGCATTTAAAAAGGCCCCGTGGGAGTGCAATGGGCCCCTGTCTTGCTGCTTAGCAATAATGGTATGGGTTTAGGTTCTGCTGTGTGTACTGGTGGTTGACTGCCCCCCAGCCCAGAGTGTGCATGGAAAATTGTCTGGCAGCCTCCCTGACAGCAAGCAGTGATAGTGCCCATGAAGGGGACCTTGTTGGGCCCGCCCCTTTCACGGTTATCGCTTCTCGGCCTTTTGGCTAAGATCAAGTGTAGTATCTGTTCTTATCAGTTTAATATCTGATACGTCCCCTATCTGGGGACCATATATTAAATGGATTTTTGAGAACGGGGGCCGATTTCGAAGCTTGCTTCCGTCGCCCTATGCATTGACCCGATATGGCAGTATCTTCGGGTACAGTGCACCACCCCCTTACAGGGTTAAAAAGAAAGATTCCTACTTTCATTGCTACCTGCTTGCTGGCTAGCCAGCTAGCCAGCCCTGTGGGCCTTGCTGCTGCTGCAGCCAAAAAACAAAAGGTGGTGCTGCTGCTGCTTCTGCTTCTGCTTGTGTCTGGCCCCTGTTGGAGCGTCCAGGCACAGGACTTCTGCTGCTGCTGACTAAATGGCCTCCTTAATTGGATCATTTGAGTAGCCAGCACACCTGTGCAGGTAGGGCATGACATGATAGGCAGCTGCCTTGATAGCGGGTGGGTGCTGAATGTTCCTAATTGACAAAATAAGATTAATGCTTATGAAGAAATATAAAATCTCATCCCTTCCCCAATATCGCGCCACACCCCTACCCCTTAATTCCCTGGTTGAACGTGATGGACATATGTCTTTTTTCGACCGTACTAACTATGTAACTATGTAACATAACATGGGGGGGGGGGTCTCCTGGCTGTTCACACAGGTGTGTCATTGCTGTACATTGACCATGCATTGCTTCTGTGGTATTGCAAAGGCAAAGACAAATGCTTCCAGCCATCCATTGCACTAATGGATTGGTCATCAGCTGGCTGTCTATGTCCCGCATCAATATAGACCAAAGTACAGAGGGTTAGGCTATGCTATTGTGCACCTACCTGATGCATCAGAAGGTGCGAGGCCCTTGCTAAATTCTGTGCACAGACTTTGAGATCTATACTTTAGACTGTATCTAAACCTGCTCCAACATGGACTGACATTCTGGCCTACTTTCAGCCGATGCGACTTGTCTGTCGCTGAACAGTCGCTTTTTATGTATTCAGCACCTATGTATAATGTTGTAAAAATGCTCTAGAAGCTAAAGTCGCAGAAATGTCACACATATTTGGCCTGCAACTTTCTGTGCGACAAATTCAGACAGGAAAAATCAGTATAAATCCTTAGAAAATTATCCCCCAGTGTCTCCATCTGCTGGCGGTATTGAATAAGCATTGCTGCACTGATGGGGTATGCATTAGACGAAAAAAAAGAAGAAAAAGAAGAATAATACGCCCAGAAAAGAGGCGAAAAGGAGAAAAACGTAAAAAAACGTGAAAAAAAAGTAAGAGGAGGAGAAGGGAAAAAAAGGTGGAAATGGGTTTAAAAGTGATTTCGGCGGAGAAATATATATATATATATATATATATATATATATATATATATGCGCACACACACACATAGATATAAACGTATTCTCCGTTGAGATATTGCAGCCGCTGCTGTGTCCAGGCCCAGGAGCCTTAGCACTGTGCTGTGATGTCACTCAATACCACTGACATCACTAGGTGTAAACAACATCTCTCCTTTGCTGTGTATGTGACTATGGAGCTGTTTGGTGATGTCGTCTATTACGGCCTTCATAGAAGCAACAGGAGATTGTTGCATCCATCTTGAACCCTCAGAACTACAGTGCTATGATGTCACTCACTTCCACAGGCCTTGCAGAGTGTAAACAACAACAACCCAGCTTTGTTGTGTATGTAACCAAAGGGATTTGTGATGTCACCTAGAACCTTCACAGCAGCGACAGCTTTATGAGGAGCATCAGCACTGCTCTGCCTGAGCAGAACCATCACCGCCATAGGTTGTCAAATAACCCGGATTTAACCCACACAGGTAAGTCCAATGGGGTGCAGGCATGTCCTCTATGCTTACAGCTTCCCGTGGGTGTTGGTTTGATACCGTTTGGGGACAGCCAAGGAGGCATCTGCAGGCAACAAAGGTAGGTGTGTGCTTGTGTGTGTGTTTCCTATGCAGATCCTAAGCCCAGTGTCACATGCAAGTAGGAGGAGTAAGAAGGGTTCCTGGCAAATCCGGGTTATGGATTGCATTTAAAAAGGCCCCGTGGGAGTGCAATGGGCCCCTGTCTTGCTGCTTAGCAATAATGGTATGGGTTTAGGTTCTGCTGTGTGTACTGGTGGTTGACTGCCCCCCAGCCCAGAGTGTGCATGGAAAATTGTCTGGCAGCCTCCCTGACAGCAAGCAGTGATAGTGCCCATGAAGGGGACCTTGTTGGGCCCGCCCCTTTCACGGTTATCGCTTCTCGGCCTTTTGGCTAAGATCAAGTGTAGTATCTGTTCTTATCAGTTTAATATCTGATACGTCCCCTATCTGGGGACCATATATTAAATGGATTTTTGAGAACGGGGGCCGATTTCGAAGCTTGCTTCCGTCGCCCTATGCATTGACCCGATATGGCAGTATCTTCGGGTACAGTGCACCACCCCCTTACAGGGTTAAAAAGAAAGATTCCTACTTTCATTGCTACCTGCTTGCTGGCTAGCCAGCTAGCCAGCCCTGTGGGCCTTGCTGCTGCTGCAGCCAAAAAACAAAAGGTGGTGCTGCTGCTGCTTCTGCTGCTTCTGCTTCTGCTTGTGTCTGGCCCCTGTTGGAGCGTCCAGGCACAGGACTTCTGCTGCTGCTGACTAAATGGCCTCCTTAATTGGATCATTTGAGTAGCCAGCACACCTGTGCAGGTAGGGCATGACATGATAGGCAGCTGCCTTGATAGCGGGTGGGTGCTGAATGTTCCTAATTGACAAAATAAGATTAATGCTTATGAAGAAATATAAAATCTCATCCCTTCCCCAATATCGCGCCACACCCCTACCCCTTAATTCCCTGGTTGAACGTGATGGACATATGTCTTTTTTCGACCGTACTAACTATGTAACTATGTAACATAACATGGGGGGGGGGGTCTCCTGGCTGTTCACACAGGTGTGTCATTGCTGTACATTGACCATGCATTGCTTCTGTGGTATTGCAAAGGCAAAGACAAATGCTTCCAGCCATCCATTGCACTAATGGATTGGTCATCAGCTGGCTGTCTATGTCCCGCATCAATATAGACCAAAGTACAGAGGGTTAGGCTATGCTATTGTGCACCTACCTGATGCATCAGAAGGTGCGAGGCCCTTGCTAAATTCTGTGCACAGACTTTGAGATCTATGCTTTAGACTGTATCTAAACCTGCTCCAACATGGACTGACATTCTGGCCTACTTTCAGCCGATGCGACTTGTCTGTCGCTGAACAGTCGCTTTTTATGTATTCAGCACCTATGTATAATGTTGTAAAAATGCTCTAGAAGCTAAAGTCGCAGAAATGTCACACATATTTGGCCTGCAACTTTCTGTGCGACAAATTCAGACAGGAAAAATCAGTATAAATCCTTAGAAAATTATCCCCCAGTGTCTCCATCTGCTGGCGGTATTGAATAAGCATTGCTGCACTGATGGGGTATGCATTAGACGAAAAAAAAGAAGAAAAAGAAGAATAATACGCCCAGAAAAGAGGCGAAAAGGAGAAAAACGTAAAAAAACGTGAAAAAAAAGTAAGAGGAGGAGAAGGGAAAAAAAGGTGGAAATGGGTTTAAAAGTGATTTCGGCGGAGAAATATATATATATATATATATATATATATATATATATATATATATATATGCGCACACACACACATAGATATAAACGTATTCTCCGTTGAGATATTGCAGCCGCTGCTGTGTCCAGGCCCAGGAGCCTTAGCACTGTGCTGTGATGTCACTCAATACCACTGACATCACTAGGTGTAAACAACATCTCTCCTTTGCTGTGTATGTGACTATGGAGCTGTTTGGTGATGTCGTCTATTACGGCCTTCATAGAAGCAACAGGAGATTGTTGCATCCATCTTGAACCCTCAGAACTACAGTGCTATGATGTCACTCACTTCCACAGGCCTTGCAGAGTGTAAACAACAACAACCCAGCTTTGTTGTGTATGTAACCAAAGGGATTTGTGATGTCACCTAGAACCTTCACAGCAGCGACAGCTTTATGAGGAGCATCAGCACTGCTCTGCCTGAGCAGAACCATCACCGCCATAGGTTGTCAAATAACCCGGATTTAACCCACACAGGTAAGTCCAATGGGGTGCAGGCATGTCCTCTATGCTTACAGCTTCCCGTGGGTGTTGGTTTGATACCGTTTGGGGACAGCCAAGGAGGCATCTGCAGGCAACAAAGGTAGGTGTGTGCTTGTGTGTGTGTTTCCTATGCAGATCCTAAGCCCAGTGTCACATGCAAGTAGGAGGAGTAAGAAGGGTTCCTGGCAAATCCGGGTTATGGATTGCATTTAAAAAGGCCCCGTGGGAGTGCAATGGGCCCCTGTCTTGCTGCTTAGCAATAATGGTATGGGTTTAGGTTCTGCTGTGTGTACTGGTGGTTGACTGCCCCCCAGCCCAGAGTGTGCATGGAAAATTGTCTGGCAGCCTCCCTGACAGCAAGCAGTGATAGTGCCCATGAAGGGGACCTTGTTGGGCCCGCCCCTTTCACGGTTATCGCTTCTCGGCCTTTTGGCTAAGATCAAGTGTAGTATCTGTTCTTATCAGTTTTCATGCTGGTGGGGATGGGTGCTGCATGGAGGATGCAGGTGTACCAGGGCTTTCCGGGGCTGGTTCTGAGGAATCAGCTCGACGGCTGCCCCGATGTGACCTGTTCCCTCCGGGTCTCGCCATGAGGCTGAGAGGGTCTAGAGCCGAGGTACTTTTGTGCCTCGGGGAGTGGTGACCCCGAGGTGCCGAAACTCACTGGGAGGATAGACTCACTGAGTTGAAGCACGGGCACCATAATCTCTTCACCTTGTGGCACTCACCTCTTGATTCCCGGCCTTCTGGCTAGGATCAGAGAAATTTTTATAGATCCGGCCGGATGTCCGGGCAGTATATCTGCACACATTCACTTATTTATTTCTTTTTTGTCTCACTGTGTCACTTTTTGCGTGTTGTGTGTTCACAGGATTGGTCAGGATGCGGTAGCCCTTCTGGGTGTCCCTCCTGGCGGTCTAGGGGAGGTGTGTGTGGCCATTAGGTTCCGCACCTCCCTGCAAACACCCCGGGTACTCCTGCTTTGGCAGGGTACCTACCGTAATCGGCTCTGCGGGCAGATACCTTGGCTAACGCCAAGGGGGATGCCGGGAGCATTTGTGGTCCCCTAGTAGCTTCGGCGAAAAGGGACATCGAACCTGGAACCTCGCAGGTACCTTTTGGTCCGGAGGCGAAGGGTAAGGTTTGTTGGGGGGCCTCTCTCCTATCGGAGAAGGGCTTGCGATAGACCGCATCCTTTGTGCACGTTTTTTTTAGTGTAACACGTTTGCACTTTTTCTTGCACTTTGGGTGAATCGAAAGCACGTTCCTCGGCTTTAGATAAAAAAAAAAAAAAAAAAAAAAATCTGTTCTTATCAGTTTAATATCTGATACGTCCCCTATCTGGGGACCATATATTAAATGGATTTTTGAGAACGGGGGCCGATTTCGAAGCTTGCTTCCGTCGCCCTATGCATTGACCCGATATGGCAGTATCTTCGGGTACAGTGCACCACCCCCTTACAGGGTTAAAAAGAAAGATTCCTACTTTCATTGCTACCTGCTTGCTGGCTAGCCAGCTAGCCAGCCCTGTGGGCCTTGCTGCTGCTGCAGCCAAAAAACAAAAGGTGGTGCTGCTGCTGCTTCTGCTGCTTCTGCTTCTGCTTGTGTCTGGCCCCTGTTGGAGCGTCCAGGCACAGGACTTCTGCTGCTGCTGACTAAATGGCCTCCTTAATTGGATCATTTGAGTAGCCAGCACACCTGTGCAGGTAGGGCATGACATGATAGGCAGCTGCCTTGATAGCGGGTGGGTGCTGAATGTTCCTAATTGACAAAATAAGATTAATGCTTATGAAGAAATATAAAATCTCATCCCTTCCCCAATATCGCGCCACACCCCTACCCCTTAATTCCCTGGTTGAACGTGATGGACATATGTCTTTTTTCGACCGTACTAACTATGTAACTATGTAACATAACATGGGGGGGGGGGTCTCCTGGCTGTTCACACAGGTGTGTCATTGCTGTACATTGACCATGCATTGCTTCTGTGGTATTGCAAAGGCAAAGACAAATGCTTCCAGCCATCCATTGCACTAATGGATTGGTCATCAGCTGGCTGTCTATGTCCCGCATCAATATAGACCAAAGTACAGAGGGTTAGGCTATGCTATTGTGCACCTACCTGATGCATCAGAAGGTGCGAGGCCCTTGCTAAATTCTGTGCACAGACTTTGAGATCTATGCTTTAGACTGTATCTAAACCTGCTCCAACATGGACTGACATTCTGGCCTACTTTCAGCCGATGCGACTTGTCTGTCGCTGAACAGTCGCTTTTTATGTATTCAGCACCTATGTATAATGTTGTAAAAATGCTCTAGAAGCTAAAGTCGCAGAAATGTCACACATATTTGGCCTGCAACTTTCTGTGCGACAAATTCAGACAGGAAAAATCAGTATAAATCCTTAGAAAATTATCCCCCAGTGTCTCCATCTGCTGGCGGTATTGAATAAGCATTGCTGCACTGATGGGGTATGCATTAGACGAAAAAAAAGAAGAAAAAGAAGAATAATACGCCCAGAAAAGAGGCGAAAAGGAGAAAAACGTAAAAAAACGTGAAAAAAAAGTAAGAGGAGGAGAAGGGAAAAAAAGGTGGAAATGGGTTTAAAAGTGATTTCGGCGGAGAAATATATATATATATATATATATATATATATATATATATATATATATATATATGCGCACACACACACATAGATATAAACGTATTCTCCGTTGAGATATTGCAGCCGCTGCTGTGTCCAGGCCCAGGAGCCTTAGCACTGTGCTGTGATGTCACTCAATACCACTGACATCACTAGGTGTAAACAACATCTCTCCTTTGCTGTGTATGTGACTATGGAGCTGTTTGGTGATGTCGTCTATTACGGCCTTCATAGAAGCAACAGGAGATTGTTGCATCCATCTTGAACCCTCAGAACTACAGTGCTATGATGTCACTCACTTCCACAGGCCTTGCAGAGTGTAAACAACAACAACCCAGCTTTGTTGTGTATGTAACCAAAGGGATTTGTGATGTCACCTAGAACCTTCA
>NW_026609055.1:0-42696 GCF_029499605.1 Hyla sarda | reverse complement strand
GTGTATGTAACCATAGGGATTTGTGATGTCACCTAGAACCTTCACAGCAGCGACAGCTTTATGAGGAGCATCAGCACTGCTCTGCCTGAGCAGAACCATCACCGCCATAGGTTGTCAAATAACCCGGATTTAACCCACACAGGTAAGTCCAATGGGGTGCAGGCATGTCCTCTATGCTTACAGCTTCCCGTGGGTGTTGGTTTGATACCGTTTGGGGACAGCCAAGGAGGCATCTGCAGGCAACAAAGGTAGGTGTGTGCTTGTGTGTGTGTTTCCTATGCAGATCCTAAGCCCAGTGTCACATGCAAGTAGGAGGAGTAAGAAGGGTTCCTGGCAAATCCGGGTTATGGATTGCATTTAAAAAGGCCCCGTGGGAGTGCAATGGGCCCCTGTCTTGCTGCTTAGCAATAATGGTATGGGTTTAGGTTCTGCTGTGTGTACTGGTGGTTGACTGCCCCCCAGCCCAGAGTGTGCATGGAAAATTGTCTGGCAGCCTCCCTGACAGCAAGCAGTGATAGTGCCCATGAAGGGGACCTTGTTGGGCCCGCCCCTTTCACGGTTATCGCTTCTCGGCCTTTTGGCTAAGATCAAGTGTAGTATCTGTTCTTATCAGTTTAATATCTGATACGTCCCCTATCTGGGGACCATATATTAAATGGATTTTTGAGAACGGGGGCCGATTTCGAAGCTTGCTTCCGTCGCCCTATGCATTGCCCCGATATGGCAGTATCTTCGGGTACAGTGCACCACCCCCTTACAGGGTTAAAAAGAAAGATTCCTACTTTCATTGCTACCTGCTTGCTGGCTAGCCAGCTAGCCAGCCCTGTGGGCCTTGCTGCTGCTGCAGCCAAAAAACAAAAGGTGGTGCTGCTGCTGCTTCTGCTGCTTCTGCTTGTGTCTGGCCCCTGTTGGAGCGTCCAGGCACAGGACTTCTGCTGCTGCTGACTAAATGGCCTCCTTAATTGGATCATTTGAGTAGCCAGCACACCTGTGCAGGTAGGGCATGACATGATAGGCAGCTGCCTTGATAGCGGGTGGGTGCTGAATGTTCCTAATTGACAAAATAAGATTAATGCTTATGAAGAAATATAAAATCTCATCCCTTCCCCAATATCGCGCCACACCCCTACCCCTTAATTCCCTGGTTGAACTTGATGGACATATGTCTTTTTTCGACCGTACTAACTATGTAACTATGTAACATAACATGGGGGGGGGGGTCTCCTGGCTGTTCACACAGGTGTGTCATTGCTGTACATTGACCATGCATTGCTTCTGTGGTATTGCAAAGGCAAAGACAAATGCTTCCAGCCATCCATTGCACTAATGGATTGGTCATCAGCTGGCTGTCTATGTCCCGCATCAATATAGACCAAAGTACAGAGGGTTAGGCTATGCTATTGTGCACCTACCTGATGCATCAGAAGGTGCGAGGCCCTTGCTAAATTCTGTGCACAGACTTTGAGATCTATGCTTTAGACTGTATCTAAACCTGCTCCAACATGGACTGACATTCTGGCCTACTTTCAGCCGATGCGACTTGTCTGTCGCTGAACAGTCGCTTTTTATGTATTCAGCACCTATGTATAATGTTGTAAAAATGCTCTAGAAGCTAAAGTCGCAGAAATGTCACACATATTTGGCCTGCAACTTTCTGTGCGACAAATTCAGACAGGAAAAATCAGTATAAATCCTTAGAAAATTATCCCCCAGTGTCTCCATCTGCTGGCGGTATTGAATAAGCATTGCTGCACTGATGGGGTATGCATTAGACGAAAAAAAAGAAGAAAAAGAAGAATAATATGCCCAGAAAAGAGGCGAAAAGGAGAAAAACGTAAAAAAACGTGAAAAAAAAGTAAGAGGAAGAGAAGGGAAAAAAAGGTGGAAATGGGTTTAAAAGTGATTTCGGCGGAGAAATATATATATATATATATATATATATATATATATATATATGCGCACACACACACATAGATATAAACGTATTCTCCGTTGAGATATTGCAGCCGCTGCTGTGTCCAGGCCCAGGAGCCTTAGCACTGTGCTGTGATGTCACTCAATACCACTGACATCACTAGGTGTAAACAACATCTCTCCTTTGCTGTGTATGTGACTATGGAGCTGTTTGGTGATGTCGTCTATTACGGCCTTCATAGAAGCAACAGGAGATTGTTGCATCCATCTTGAACCCTCAGAACTACAGTGCTATGATGTCACTCACTTCCACAGGCCTTGCAGAGTGTAAACAACAACAACCCAGCTTTGTTGTGTATGTAACCATAGGGATTTGTGATGTCACCTAGAACCTTCACAGCAGCGACAGCTTTATGAGGAGCATCAGCACTGCTCTGCCTGAGCAGAACCATCACCGCCATAGGTTGTCAAATAACCCGGATTTAACCCACACAGGTAAGTCCAATGGGGTGCAGGCATGTCCTCTATGCTTACAGCTTCCCGTGGGTGTTGAAGGTGGAGAGGTGAAGGTTAAAAGGCGGAGGGGCTCCAGAAGACTCTATTCGGAGGCGGTCCAGGGGGAGCCGATGGAAGTACCTGCGGATGCAGGGAACCCAAGTGACGTTCCTCCACAGGTCCCCATAGGGGATACCCCCCCTCCTCCCTGCCAGGAGGAGGTTTCAGGGGTGACCGTCTCTGAGGTACCAGAGACGGAACTAAGTGAACACCCGACCCCTATGGAGGGGCAAGAGGTGGAAGAACCCAATGAGTCTGGAGCCCTGATTGCCAGGATGCCCGAGAACAACTATGCCTCAATCATGATGGAGGAGGGGGGTCGGCTGAGTGATGGTGCCTCCTCTCCTGCTTCCTCTATGCGTACAGTTGAGTCAGATTTTGGGGGGTATGAGGCTTCGGAGGGGGAATCAGAGGTGTAAGACGTTTTCTTGTACATTCCCATGGCTGAGTTGTCCGGTCTGTCCTTGAATGTGAGAAGTGTGAGCGCCAGAGTAAGAAGGGTTGCCCTATTTAATTACTTGTCGGTTTTTGCTGCTTCCGTCCTTTTCCTGCAGGAATGTGGCATCCCGCACAGATTAAATTATAAAGAATATGAAGATGATTGGGTGCACGGTCCATCTGTCTGGTCTGGATCAAATGAGTCCAGATCAGCAGGGGTCGCCATACTTTTTAAAGGGAACGTTTTAATTGAGAGTTTTAACGAAATTTTACCAGGCAGAATTTTATTGGTCAGCGCTTTTATTCATGGTATTAAATGGCAGTTTTTAAATTTTTATGGTTCTCCTGATAAGAATGAAAGAATAAAAATGTTGGAGATTTTACCCCTTTTTATTAACAATTCTAGTCCTCTTGTTTTATCAGGTGATTTTAATTGTATTTTAAGGGGAGAACGCCGTTTTTCGAACGCAGTGAGTAGGAACTATGATAAGACGTCTTTTATGTTAAAAAACTTGATTTTAGATTTTAATCTCACTGATGTTTTTAAAAAATGTAATTTTAACGTACCAGAGGAAGACGGTGTTACCTGGAGCAATGCAAGCTGTAGCTCCAGGATAGATTTTATTTTTTGTTCTTATCAAGTACTGCCTTTTAACTGTGATCTTTTTACCAATGTTTTTTCTGACCATAAATTATTGTATTTTAAAGTTAAAAGTGATTTTAAAAGGAGAACTGGTAGGAATGCCTGGAAGTTAAACGTGTCCCTTTTAGAAGATCCGCAGGTTTTATCAGATTTTATCACCTTTTACAAGGAATGCAGACGAGTAAAAGACCCCAACACTCCCACCAGTATCTGGTGGGAAAAAATGAAACTAAAAATAAAAGAATTTTTTATCCGTGTTGGGGTTAGGAAAGCTAAAGAAAAACGTGAATTTTATAATATCCTAAATACTCGTCTGCAAACCCTGTACAAATTCAGAGCACATGGGATGGAGGTGGAGAAGGAGGTACATGATCTTAAAAAAGAAATAACTAAGTGCCTGGAGCAGAAAGGAAAAGAAATTATCTTTAGGTCTCGAATACAGCATCTTGAGGAAAACGAGACCTGCTCCAGGTATTTTTTTAAGAAAATACATGAAAATAGAAGGTTAATAGAAAACATTGAAGGAGTGAATGATGTACAGGGTATTTTAAAAAAGGTGCAAGAGTTTTATGCGGATCTTTTTAATGTAAAACACATTGATGAATGTTTTATGAATGACTCGTTAAAGGAGATCACCAATTTTTTAGATCCTGTCTCACAGTCTTTTTTATTGCAGAATATTTCAGAGCAGGAGATTTTAGAGACCGTCAAGAGTTTTAAAACAGGTAAAGTGCCTGGGCCGGATGGTATACCCATTGAATTTTATGTTACTTTTTATGGTATTTTAAAAGAAGATTTGTTCTCCCTTTTTACGGAAGTCTTTAAGTCTAAAATCCTCCCAGGCTCATGGAAGAAGGGTGATGTCTCCCTGCTATTCAAAAAGGGAGACCGGTCGGAACTCAAAAACTGGAGACCAATCACCCTTCTGAACTGCGACTATAAAATAATGGCGAAACTGTGTGCTAACCGCTTAAAGAACGTAATCCATAAAATAATTCATACAAACCAAGTCTGTGGGGTGCCTGGGAGGAGTTTATGGGAGAACCTAAACCTTTTAAAGGATGTAATTAGCGACACCAAATTAAGAAAAGGAAAGCTGGCGGTTTTATCCATAGATTTTGAAAAAGCTTTCGACAGGGTGTCACATTTTTATCTTTTTAAGGTTTTAGAGAAAATGGGTATACCTGATGGCTTTTTATTGTCTCTTAGAGCTTTTTATGATAACTGTACTAGTAAAATTTTAGTAAATGGTTTTAAGACACAGGGCGTGATTTTAAATTCCGGAGTGAAGCAGGGGTGTCCCTTGTCCCCACTACTCTTCATTTGCGCAATAGAGCCTCTTTTATGTACAATACGAAAGGATAAGCAGATCCATGGAGTCCCCCTGCCAGGAGGAGGGGGACTAGAGGCGAAGGTAGTGGGGTACATGGACGATGTTGCGGTGTTTTGCAGGGACACCCCATCGCTTCAGAAGACGCTAAAACAGATTCAATATTTTAATTGTGCCTCCGGTTTTAAAGTCAATTTTAACAAAAGTAACATTTTAAACATAGGCGGAATGCCTTTGTATGATGTGCCCGTCCCTGTGTCTGAGTCGGTGCAGATTTTAGGTGTCTCCTTTGACGAGTCTAATAATGGTTTTAATAGCTGGGACTTGGTGGCTCAAAAAATAAATAAGAAAATATGTATGTGGAACATGCGAGAACTTACAATGGAAGGGAAGGTTTTAATTACAAAAATGGTGCTTTTACCTATTTTATTGTATTTAAGTCTGGTTTTCCCACCCCCCGAAATGGTTCTAAAGAAAATAACAAAAGCTTGTTTTACTTTCTTTTGGAGTTCTAAGAGCGAAAAATTAAAGAGACAAATTGTGATAAAACCGAACTCCAGGGGCGGTAAGGATTTTCCAGATTTTAAAGCTTTCCTTTTAATAAAGTTTTTTAGCATGTGTTTTACTACTGTTTTTAAAGATAGCTACTGGTCTTATTTTGTTCGTTTTAATACTGGTTATTTTATGCGGAGGAACGGCTGGTTTTCTACAGTTTTAAGTTGCCCTTATTCTTTGAATTTACCCCCTCAATACATGATTTTAGGAAAAATTTTAAACTTATATAATTTTAAAGGTAAAAGTGTTCAGGATCTGTGCAATAGCAAAAAACTACTAAAGGAAATAAAAGAAACCAGTACCGTGACTCCCATCAAAAATTTTAACGAACAGAAGTGTATACAGATTTGGAAGATGTTGAGTATTAATTATCTTTTTAATTCACAGAAGGACCTGGCCTGGAGCTGCGCACACGAGTGTCTTCCATGCCGGGCATTCCAGCACCGAAGAGGATTATCCAACTCTGCAACCTGCCCGAGGGAGGGATGCCGACAAGAGGAGACCGTGCACCATCTAATATGGACTTGTTTTTACTCGCAGAAAATATGGACAAAGATACTCCCTCTGGTAAAAAGGATAACTGGACTAAAAGACTTAAATATTGCAGTGGTTTTTTATGGTTGCCTGGAATGCCCAACACGGACTCAAGAGACTATTGCATGGAAGATCATAAACTGTGTGAAGGCAGCTCTGTGGAAGGCCAGGAATATTTTATTGTTCAAGCATGAGGTTTTATCTGTGAAGGACATTTTATCTATCTGTTTTTATGAAATGTACCAGTACTATCTTTTAGACAAGAAGAGATTTCCGCTTTTATCTAGAAAATGGTTTTTAAAAGAATGGAATTCTATCTTGTAAAGCCACCAAGTGCCCATTTTATGTTTTAATATGTTGTAAATATGTTATTTATATTTAACTGTATCTGTTCTTATCAGTTTAATATCTGATACGTCCCCTATCTGGGGACCATATATTAAATGGATTTTTGAGAACGGGGGCCGATTTCGAAGCTTGCTTCCGTCGCCCTATGCATTGACCCGATATGGCAGTATCTTCGGGTACAGTGCACCACCCCCTTACAGGGTTAAAAAGAAAGATTCCTACTTTCATTGCTACCTGCTTGCTGGCTAGCCAGCTAGCCAGCCCTGTGGGCCTTGCTGCTGCTGCAGCCAAAAAACAAAAGGTGGTGCTGCTGCTGCTTCTGCTGCTTCTGCTTCTGCTTGTGTCTGGCCCCTGTTGGAGCGTCCAGGCACAGGACTTCTGCTGCTGCTGACTAAATGGCCTCCTTAATTGGATCATTTGAGTAGCCAGCACACCTGTGCAGGTAGGGCATGACATGATAGGCAGCTGCCTTGATAGCGGGTGGGTGCTGAATGTTCCTAATTGACAAAATAAGATTAATGCTTATGAAGAAATATAAAATCTCATCCCTTCCCCAATATCGCGCCACACCCCTACCCCTTAATTCCCTGGTTGAACTTGATGGACATATGTCTTTTTTCGACCGTACTAACTATGTAACTATGTAACATAACATGGGGGGGGGGGGTCTCCTGGCTGTTCACACAGGTGTGTCATTGCTGTACATTGACCATGCATTGCTTCTGTGGTATTGCAAAGGCAAAGACAAATGCTTCCAGCCATCCATTGCACTAATGGATTGGTCATCAGCTGGCTGTCTATGTCCCGCATCAATATAGACCAAAGTACAGAGGGTTAGGCTATGCTATTGTGCACCTACCTGATGCATCAGAAGGTGCGAGGCCCTTGCTAAATTCTGTGCACAGACTTTGAGATCTATGCTTTAGACTGTATCTAAACCTGCTCCAACATGGACTGACATTCTGGCCTACTTTCAGCCGATGCGACTTGTCTGTCGCTGAACAGTCGCTTTTTATGTATTCAGCACCTATGTATAATGTTGTACAAATGCTCTAGAAGCTAAAGTCGCAGAAATGTCACACATATTTGGCCTGCAACTTTCTGTGCGACAAATTCAGACAGGAAAAATCAGTATAAATCCTTAGAAAATTATCCCCCAGTGTCTCCATCTGCTGGCGGTATTGAATAAGCATTGCTGCACTGATGGGGTATGCATTAGACGAAAAAAAAGAAGAAAAAGAAGAATAATACGCCCAGAAAAGAGGCGAAAAGGAGAAAAACGTAAAAAAACGTGAAAAAAAAGTAAGAGGAAGAGAAGGGAAAAAAAGGTGGAAATGGGTTTAAAAGTGATTTCGGCGGAGAAATATATATATATATATATATATATATATATATATATATATATATGCGCACACACACACATAGATATAAACGTATTCTCCGTTGAGATATTGCAGCCGCTGCTGTGTCCAGGCCCAGGAGCCTTAGCACTGTGCTGTGATGTCACTCAATACCACTGACATCACTAGGTGTAAACAACATCTCTCCTTTGCTGTGTATGTGACTATGGAGCTGTTTGGTGATGTCGTCTATTACGGCCTTCATAGAAGCAACAGGAGATTGTTGCATCCATCTTGAACCCTCAGAACTACAGTGCTATGATGTCACTCACTTCCACAGGCCTTGCAGAGTGTAAACAACAACAACCCAGCTTTGTTGTGTATGTAACCATAGGGATTTGTGATGTCACCTAGAACCTTCACAGCAGCGACAGCTTTATGAGGAGCATCAGCACTGCTCTGCCTGAGCAGAACCATCACCGCCATAGGTTGTCAAATAACCCGGATTTAACCCACACAGGTAAGTCCAATGGGGTGCAGGCATGTCCTCTATGCTTACAGCTTCCCGTGGGTGTTGGTTTGATACCGTTTGGGGACAGCCAAGGAGGCATCTGCAGGCAACAAAGGTAGGTGTGTGCTTGTGTGTGTGTTTCCTATGCAGATCCTAAGCCCAGTGTCACATGCAAGTAGGAGGAGTAAGAAGGGTTCCTGGCAAATCCGGGTTATGGATTGCATTTAAAAAGGCCCCGTGGGAGTGCAATGGGCCCCTGTCTTGCTGCTTAGCAATAATGGTATGGGTTTAGGTTCTGCTGTGTGTACTGGTGGTTGACTGCCCCCCAGCCCAGAGTGTGCATGGAAAATTGTCTGGCAGCCTCCCTGACAGCAAGCAGTGATAGTGCCCATGAAGGGGACCTTGTTGGGCCCGCCCCTTTCACGGTTATCGCTTCTCGGCCTTTTGGCTAAGATCAAGTGTAGTATCTGTTCTTATCAGTTTAATATCTGATACGTCCCCTATCTGGGGACCATATATTAAATGGATTTTTGAGAACGGGGGCCGATTTCGAAGCTTGCTTCCGTCGCCCTATGCATTGACCCGATATGGCAGTATCTTCGGGTACAGTGCACCACCCCCTTACAGGGTTAAAAAGAAAGATTCCTACTTTCATTGCTACCTGCTTGCTGGCTAGCCAGCTAGCCAGCCCTGTGGGCCTTGCTGCTGCTGCAGCCAAAAAACAAAAGGTGGTGCTGCTGCTGCTTCTGCTGCTTCTGCTTCTGCTTGTGTCTGGCCCCTGTTGGAGCGTCCAGGCACAGGACTTCTGCTGCTGCTGACTAAATGGCCTCCTTAATTGGATCATTTGAGTAGCCAGCACACCTGTGCAGGTAGGGCATGACATGATAGGCAGCTGCCTTGATAGCGGGTGGGTGCTGAATGTTCCTAATTGACAAAATAAGATTAATGCTTATGAAGAAATATAAAATCTCATCCCTTCCCCAATATCGCGCCACACCCCTACCCCTTAATTCCCTGGTTGAACTTGATGGACATATGTCTTTTTTCGACCGTACTAACTATGTAACTATGTAACATAACATGGGGGGGGGGGTCTCCTGGCTGTTCACACAGGTGTGTCATTGCTGTACATTGACCATGCATTGCTTCTGTGGTATTGCAAAGGCAAAGACAAATGCTTCCAGCCATCCATTGCACTAATGGATTGGTCATCAGCTGGCTGTCTATGTCCCGCATCAATATAGACCAAAGTACAGAGGGTTAGGCTATGCTATTGTGCACCTACCTGATGCATCAGAAGGTGCGAGGCCCTTGCTAAATTCTGTGCACAGACTTTGAGATCTATGCTTTAGACTGTATCTAAACCTGCTCCAACATGGACTGACATTCTGGCCTACTTTCAGCCGATGCGACTTGTCTGTCGCTGAACAGTCGCTTTTTATGTATTCAGCACCTATGTATAATGTTGTAAAAATGCTCTAGAAGCTAAAGTCGCAGAAATGTCACACATATTTGGCCTGCAACTTTCTGTGCGACAAATTCAGACAGGAAAAATCAGTATAAATCCTTAGAAAATTATCCCCCAGTGTCTCCATCTGCTGGCGGTATTGAATAAGCATTGCTGCACTGATGGGGTATGCATTAGACGAAAAAAAAGAAGAAAAAGAAGAATAATACGCCCAGAAAAGAGGCGAAAAGGAGAAAAACGTAAAAAAACGTGAAAAAAAAGTAAGAGGAAGAGAAGGGAAAAAAAGGTGGAAATGGGTTTAAAAGTGATTTCGGCGGAGAAATATATATATATATATATATATATATATATATATATATATATATATATATGCGCACACACACACATAGATATAAACGTATTCTCCGTTGAGATATTGCAGCCGCTGCTGTGTCCAGGCCCAGGAGCCTTAGCACTGTGCTGTGATGTCACTCAATACCACTGACATCACTAGGTGTAAACAACATCTCTCCTTTGCTGTGTATGTGACTATGGAGCTGTTTGGTGATGTCGTCTATTACGGCCTTCATAGAAGCAACAGGAGATTGTTGCATCCATCTTGAACCCTCAGAACTACAGTGCTATGATGTCACTCACTTCCACAGGCCTTGCAGAGTGTAAACAACAACAACCCAGCTTTGTTGTGTATGTAACCATAGGGATTTGTGATGTCACCTAGAACCTTCACAGCAGCGACAGCTTTATGAGGAGCATCAGCACTGCTCTGCCTGAGCAGAACCATCACCGCCATAGGTTGTCAAATAACCCGGATTTAACCCACACAGGTAAGTCCAATGGGGTGCAGGCATGTCCTCTATGCTTACAGCTTCCCGTGGGTGTTGGTTTGATACCGTTTGGGGACAGCCAAGGAGGCATCTGCAGGCAACAAAGGTAGGTGTGTGCTTGTGTGTGTGTTTCCTATGCAGATCCTAAGCCCAGTGTCACATGCAAGAAGGAGGAGTAAGAAGGGTTCCTGGCAAATCCGGGTTATGGATTGCATTTAAAAAGGCCCCGTGGGAGTGCAATGGGCCCCTGTCTTGCTGCTTAGCAATAATGGTATGGGTTTAGGTTCTGCTGTGTGTACTGGTGGTTGACTGCCCCCCAGCCCAGAGTGTGCATGGAAAATTGTCTGGCAGCCTCCCTGACAGCAAGCAGTGATAGTGCCCATGAAGGGGACCTTGTTGGGCCCGCCCCTTTCACGGTTATCGCTTCTCGGCCTTTTGGCTAAGATCAAGTGTAGTATCTGTTCTTATCAGTTTAATATCTGATACGTCCCCTATCTGGGGACCATATATTAAATGGATTTTTGAGAACGGGGGCCGATTTCGAAGCTTGCTTCCGTCGCCCTATGCATTGACCCGATATGGCAGTATCTTCGGGTACAGTGCACCACCCCCTTACAGGGTTAAAAAGAAAGATTCCTACTTTCATTGCTACCTGCTTGCTGGCTAGCCAGCTAGCCAGCCCTGTGGGCCTTGCTGCTGCTGCAGCCAAAAAACAAAAGGTGGTGCTGCTGCTGCTTCTGCTGCTTCTGCTTCTGCTTGTGTCTGGCCCCTGTTGGAGCGTCCAGGCACAGGACTTCTGCTGCTGCTGACTAAATGGCCTCCTTAATTGGATCATTTGAGTAGCCAGCACACCTGTGCAGGTAGGGCATGACATGATAGGCAGCTGCCTTGATAGCGGGTGGGTGCTGAATGTTCCTAATTGACAAAATAAGATTAATGCTTATGAAGAAATATAAAATCTCATCCCTTCCCCAATATCGCGCCACACCCCTACCCCTTAATTCCCTGGTTGAACTTGATGGACATATGTCTTTTTTCGACCGTACTAACTATGTAACTATGTAACATAACATGGGGGGGGGGTCTCCTGGCTGTTCACACAGGTGTGTCATTGCTGTACATTGACCATGCATTGCTTCTGTGGTATTGCAAAGGCAAAGACAAATGCTTCCAGCCATCCATTGCACTAATGGATTGGTCATCAGCTGGCTGTCTATGTCCCGCATCAATATAGACCAAAGTACAGAGGGTTAGGCTATGCTATTGTGCACCTACCTGATGCATCAGAAGGTGCGAGGCCCTTGCTAAATTCTGTGCACAGACTTTGAGATCTATGCTTTAGACTGTATCTAAACCTGCTCCAACATGGACTGACATTCTGGCCTACTTTCAGCCGATGCGACTTGTCTGTCGCTGAACAGTCGCTTTTTATGTATTCAGCACCTATGTATAATGTTGTAAAAATGCTCTAGAAGCTAAAGTCGCAGAAATGTCACACATATTTGGCCTGCAACTTTCTGTGCGACAAATTCAGACAGGAAAAATCAGTATAAATCCTTAGAAAATTATCCCCCAGTGTCTCCATCTGCTGGCGGTATTGAATAAGCATTGCTGCACTGATGGGGTATGCATTAGACGAAAAAAAAGAAGAAAAAGAAGAATAATACGCCCAGAAAAGAGGCGAAAAGGAGAAAAACGTAAAAAAACGTGAAAAAAAAGTAAGAGGAAGAGAAGGGAAAAAAAGGTGGAAATGGGTTTAAAAGTGATTTCGGCGGAGAAATATATATATATATATATATATATATATATATATATATATATATGCGCACACACACACATAGATATAAACGTATTCTCCGTTGAGATATTGCAGCCGCTGCTGTGTCCAGGCCCAGGAGCCTTAGCACTGTGCTGTGATGTCACTCAATACCACTGACATCACTAGGTGTAAACAACATCTCTCCTTTGCTGTGTATGTGACTATGGAGCTGTTTGGTGATGTCGTCTATTACGGCCTTCATAGAAGCAACAGGAGATTGTTGCATCCATCTTGAACCCTCAGAACTACAGTGCTATGATGTCACTCACTTCCACAGGCCTTGCAGAGTGTAAACAACAACAACCCAGCTTTGTTGTGTATGTAACCATAGGGATTTGTGATGTCACCTAGAACCTTCACAGCAGCGACAGCTTTATGAGGAGCATCAGCACTGCTCTGCCTGAGCAGAACCATCACCGCCATAGGTTGTCAAATAACCCGGATTTAACCCACACAGGTAAGTCCAATGGGGTGCAGGCATGTCCTCTATGCTTACAGCTTCCCGTGGGTGTTGGTTTGATACCGTTTGGGGACAGCCAAGGAGGCATCTGCAGGCAACAAAGGTAGGTGTGTGCTTGTGTGTGTGTTTCCTATGCAGATCCTAAGCCCAGTGTCACATGCAAGAAGGAGGAGTAAGAAGGGTTCCTGGCAAATCCGGGTTATGGATTGCATTTAAAAAGGCCCCGTGGGAGTGCAATGGGCCCCTGTCTTGCTGCTTAGCAATAATGGTATGGGTTTAGGTTCTGCTGTGTGTACTGGTGGTTGACTGCCCCCCAGCCCAGAGTGTGCATGGAAAATTGTCTGGCAGCCTCCCTGACAGCAAGCAGTGATAGTGCCCATGAAGGGGACCTTGTTGGGCCCGCCCCTTTCACGGTTATCGCTTCTCGGCCTTTTGGCTAAGATCAAGTGTAGTATCTGTTCTTATCAGTTTAATATCTGATACGTCCCCTATCTGGGGACCATATATTAAATGGATTTTTGAGAACGGGGGCCGATTTCGAAGCTTGCTTCCGTCGCCCTATGCATTGACCCGATATGGCAGTATCTTCGGGTACAGTGCACCACCCCCTTACAGGGTTAAAAAGAAAGATTCCTACTTTCATTGCTACCTGCTTGCTGGCTAGCCAGCTAGCCAGCCCTGTGGGCCTTGCTGCTGCTGCAGCCAAAAAACAAAAGGTGGTGCTGCTGCTGCTTCTGCTGCTTCTGCTTCTGCTTGTGTCTGGCCCCTGTTGGAGCGTCCAGGCACAGGACTTCTGCTGCTGCTGACTAAATGGCCTCCTTAATTGGATCATTTGAGTAGCCAGCACACCTGTGCAGGTAGGGCATGACATGATAGGCAGCTGCCTTGATAGCGGGTGGGTGCTGAATGTTCCTAATTGACAAAATAAGATTAATGCTTATGAAGAAATATAAAATCTCATCCCTTCCCCAATATCGCGCCACACCCCTACCCCTTAATTCCCTGGTTGAACTTGATGGACATATGTCTTTTTTCGACCGTACTAACTATGTAACTATGTAACATAACATGGGGGGGGGGTCTCCTGGCTGTTCACACAGGTGTGTCATTGCTGTACATTGACCATGCATTGCTTCTGTGGTATTGCAAAGGCAAAGACAAATGCTTCCAGCCATCCATTGCACTAATGGATTGGTCATCAGCTGGCTGTCTATGTCCCGCATCAATATAGACCAAAGTACAGAGGGTTAGGCTATGCTATTGTGCACCTACCTGATGCATCAGAAGGTGCGAGGCCCTTGCTAAATTCTGTGCACAGACTTTGAGATCTATGCTTTAGACTGTATCTAAACCTGCTCCAACATGGACTGACATTCTGGCCTACTTTCAGCCGATGCGACTTGTCTGTCGCTGAACAGTCGCTTTTTATGTATTCAGCACCTATGTATAATGTTGTAAAAATGCTCTAGAAGCTAAAGTCGCAGAAATGTCACACATATTTGGCCTGCAACTTTCTGTGCGACAAATTCAGACAGGAAAAATCAGTATAAATCCTTAGAAAATTATCCCCCAGTGTCTCCATCTGCTGGCGGTATTGAATAAGCATTGCTGCACTGATGGGGTATGCATTAGACGAAAAAAAAGAAGAAAAAGAAGAATAATACGCCCAGAAAAGAGGCGAAAAGGAGAAAAACGTAAAAAAACGTGAAAAAAAAGTAAGAGGAAGAGAAGGGAAAAAAAGGTGGAAATGGGTTTAAAAGTGATTTCGGCGGAGAAATATATATATATATATATATATATATATATATATATATATATATATATGCGCACACACACATAGATATAAACGTATTCTCCGTTGAGATATTGCAGCCGCTGCTGTGTCCAGGCCCAGGAGCCTTAGCACTGTGCTGTGATGTCACTCAATACCACTGACATCACTAGGTGTAAACAACATCTCTCCTTTGCTGTGTATGTGACTATGGAGCTGTTTGGTGATGTCGTCTATTACGGCCTTCATAGAAGCAACAGGAGATTGTTGCATCCATCTTGAACCCTCAGAACTACAGTGCTATGATGTCACTCACTTCCACAGGCCTTGCAGAGTGTAAACAACAACAACCCAGCTTTGTTGTGTATGTAACCATAGGGATTTGTGATGTCACCTAGAACCTTCACAGCAGCGACAGCTTTATGAGGAGCATCAGCACTGCTCTGCCTGAGCAGAACCATCACCGCCATAGGTTGTCAAATAACCCGGATTTAACCCACACAGGTAAGTCCAATGGGGTGCAGGCATGTCCTCTATGCTTACAGCTTCCCGTGGGTGTTGGTTTGATACCGTTTGGGGACAGCCAAGGAGGCATCTGCAGGCAACAAAGGTAGGTGTGTGCTTGTGTGTGTGTTTCCTATGCAGATCCTAAGCCCAGTGTCACATGCAAGTAGGAGGAGTAAGAAGGGTTCCTGGCAAATCCGGGTTATGGATTGCATTTAAAAAGGCCCCGTGGGAGTGCAATGGGCCCCTGTCTTGCTGCTTAGCAATAATGGTATGGGTTTAGGTTCTGCTGTGTGTACTGGTGGTTGACTGCCCCCCAGCCCAGAGTGTGCATGGAAAATTGTCTGGCAGCCTCCCTGACAGCAAGCAGTGATAGTGCCCATGAAGGGGACCTTGTTGGGCCCGCCCCTTTCACGGTTATCGCTTCTCGGCCTTTTGGCTAAGATCAAGTGTAGTAATACAGGAGATCTGGTCAGAAGGTACTCGGGTACCCCTCTCCTCGGCCTTGTGGGATCGCCCAGGTTTATTGCCTGGGCTTCACCCACTTGTTGCTATTGGGGAGAGGGCCTAGTCCCAGGGTAACGAGTAGCGATCGCCTCTCAAGACCTTCGGGTGGAGAGAGGTTAGAACCATGGATGATGATCCGGATCCAGGTTCTGTGCCGGCATACGCAAGGATCAAAAACACCGTGAGAGTCATTCTCACGGATGATACCAAAAGGGCGGACGATTTGAAATTCGTAGTAGAGGACGTGCTCGGAGGAGTTTTCGGAATACAGAAGGGCGAGATATTGGCAATCCAGGACTACCCGAAGCGTAAAATTTTTGATGTGACGTTCACACAAAATGGCATCCACAGAGATTTTGTTACCAGAGCTGCTGCGAGTAAAGACAAAAAGCTTCAGGGTGTCCGGATTATTGAGCACGTTCTAGACGATATTAAGCTGGTGGTAGTAAAGATGTATTCCCCTTTCGCCAACCTACACGATGTTGAGTTGTTTTTACAATTCTATTTTAGTAAGGTTGAGTGCAGAGGAAAAATCATGAACAGCTGTGGCATCTGGACATCTAAGTGGAGATTTCAGGTTACATGCAAAAAAGATGACAGATTGCCAGGGGGAATACAACTACCACCAGCTCGTTTTAAAATAAATAATATGTGTGGCGACCTCTTTTATGCGGGGATGCCAAGCTACTGCAGGAAGTGTCACAGATATGGACACACAAAAGAAAACTGTGAAAGTACATGCAAAAAATGTGGTAGCACACAGCACGAGACAGAGAAATGCACAAGAGGAGGGAGGTGCAATTTCTGTCAACAATTCGGTCACCTTTTCTCCTCTTGTCCCCACAGACATAGGACGGAGCAGCAGTGGCAACCCTGGAGGCAGCAAGGACAGCAACCGGGACACCAGCCGAGGCAAGCAGAGCCAGTGATTACCCCCCCACAAGAGGTAAGCGGTGAGATGGAGAAGGAGAAAGACCCCCCTCAGGCAAAAGGAGGGGACCCTAAAGAGCAGAGGATGGCCAAAAAACGTGCAAGTGGTGGAAAAACTGGCCCCCAGGAGCATGCTGGGTTAAGAGAGGAGCGGACGGCGGCCGAATCCGCTCCTCAGCAACCTCTGGCTCAGGGTCCCCCTGAGAGCGATGATCCGGGTGGAGAGGTGAAGGTTAAAAGGCGGAGGGGCTCCAGAAGACTCTATTCGGAGGCGGTCCAGGGGGAGCCGATGGAAGTACCTGCGGATGCAGGGAACCCAAGTGACGTTCCTCCACAGGTCCCCATAGGGGATACCCCCCCTCCTCCCTGCCAGGAGGAGGTTTCAGGGGTGACCGTCTCTGAGGTACCAGAGACGGAACTAAGTGAACACCCGACCCCTATGGAGGGGCAAGAGGTGGAAGAACCCAATGAGTCTGGAGCCCTGATTGCCAGGATGCCCGAGAACAACTATGCCTCAATCATGATGGAGGAGGGGGGTCGGCTGAGTGATGGTGCCTCCTCTCCTGCTTCCTCTATGCGTACAGTTGAGTCAGATTTTGGGGGGTATGAGGCTTCGGAGGGGGAATCAGAGGTGTAAGACGTTTTCTTGTACATTCCCATGGCTGAGTTGTCCGGTCTGTCCTTGAACGTGAGAAGTGTGAGCGCCAGAGTAAGAAGGGTTGCCCTATTTAATTACTTGTCGGTTTTTGCTGCTTCCGTCCTTTTCCTGCAGGAATGTGGCATCCCGCACAGATTAAATTATAAAGAATATGAAGATGATTGGGTGCACGGTCCATCAGTCTGGTCTGGATCAAATGAGTCCAGATCAGCAGGGGTCGCCATACTTTTTAAAGGGAACGTTTTAATTGAGAGTTTTAACGAAATTTTACCAGGCAGAATTTTATTGGTCAACGCTTTTATTAATGGTATTAAATGGCAGTTTTTAAATTTTTATGGTTCTCCTGATAAGAATGAAAGAATAAAAATGTTGGAGATTTTACCCCTTTTTATTAACAATTCTAGTCCTCTTGTTTTATCAGGTGATTTTAATTGTATTTTAAGGGGAGAACGCCGTTTTTCGAACGCAGTGAGTAGGAACTATGACAAGACGTCTTTTATGTTAAAAAACTTGATTTTAGATTTTAATCTCACTGATGTTTTTAAAAAATGTAATTTTAACGTACCAGAGGAAGACGGTGTTACCTGGAGCAATGCAAGCTGTAGCTCCAGGATAGATTTTATTTTTTGTTCTTATCAAGTACTGCCTTTTAACTGTGATCTTTTTACCAATGTTTTTTCTGACCATAAATTATTGTATTTTAAAGTTAAAAGTGATTTTAAAAGGAGAACTGGTAGGAATGCCTGGAAGTTAAACGTGTCCCTTTTAGAAGATCCGCAAGTTTTATCAGATTTTATCACCTTTTACAAGGAATGCAGACGAGTAAAAGACCCCAACACTCCCACCAGTATCTGGTGGGAAAAAATGAAACTAAAAATAAAAGAATTTTTTATCCGTGTTGGGGTTAGGAAAGCTAAAGAAAAACGTGAATTTTATAATATCCTAAATACTCGTCTGCAAACCCTGTACAAATTCAGAGCACATGGGATGGAGGTGGAGAAGGAGGTACATGATCTTAAAAAAGAAATAACTAAGTGCCTGGAGCAGAAAGGAAAAGAAATTATCTTTAGGTCTCGAATACAGCATCTTGAGGAAAACGAGACCTGCTCCAGGTATTTTTTTAAGAAAATACATGAAAATAGAAGGTTAATAGAAAACATTGAAGGAGTGAATGATGTACAGGGTATTTTAAAAAAGGTGCAAGAGTTTTATGCGGATCTTTTTAATGTAAAACACATTGATGAATGTTTTATGAATGACTCGTTAAAGGAGATCACCAATTTTTTAGATCCTGTCTCACAGTCTTTTTTATTGCAGAATATTTCAGAGCAGGAGATTTTAGAGACCGTCAAGAGTTTTAAAACAGGTAAAGTGCCTGGGCCGGATGGTATACCCATTGAATTTTATGTTACTTTTTATGGTATTTTAAAAGAAGATTTGTTCTCCCTTTTTACGGAAGTCTTTAAGTCTAAAATCCTCCCAGGCTCATGGAAGAAGGGTGATGTCTCCCTGCTATTCAAAAAGGGAGACCGGTCGGAACTCAAAAACTGGAGACCAATCACCCTTCTGAACTGCGACTATAAAATAATGGCGAAACTGTGTGCTAACCGCTTAAAGAACGTAATCCATAAAATAATTCATACAAACCAAGTCTGTGGGGTGCCTGGGAGGAGTTTATGGGAGAACCTAAACCTTTTAAAGGATGTAATTAGCGACACCAAATTAAGAAAAGGAAAGCTGGCGGTTTTATCCATAGATTTTGAAAAAGCTTTCGACAGGGTGTCACATTTTTATCTTTTTAAGGTTTTAGAGAAAATGGGTATACCTGATGGCTTTTTATTGTCTCTTAGAGCTTTTTATGATAACTGTACTAGTAAAATTTTAATAAATGGTTTTAAGACACAGGGCGTGATTTTAAATTCCGGAGTGAAGCAGGGGTGTCCCTTGTCCCCACTACTCTTCATTTGCGCAATAGAGCCTCTTTTATGTACAATACGAAAGGATAAGCAGATCCATGGAGTCCCCCTGCCAGGAGGAGGGGGACTAGAGGCGAAGGTAGTGGGGTACATGGACGATGTTGCGGTGTTTTGCAGGGACACCCCATCGCTTCAGAAGACGCTAAAACAGATTCAATATTTTAATTGTGCCTCCGGTTTTAAAGTCAATTTTAACAAAAGTAACATTTTAAACATAGGCGGAATGCCTTTGTATGATGTGCCCGTTCCTGTGTCTGAGTCGGTGCAGATTTTAGGTGTCTCCTTTGACGAGTCTAATAATGGTTTTAATAGCTGGGACTTGGTGGCTCAAAAAATAAATAAGAAAATATGTATGTGGAACATGCGAGAACTTACAATGGAAGGGAAGGTTTTAATTACAAAAATGGTGCTTTTACCTATTTTATTGTATTTAAGTCTGGTTTTCCCACCCCCCGAAATGGTTCTAAAGAAAATAACAAAAGCTTGTTTTACTTTCTTTTGGAGTTCTAAGAGCGAAAAATTAAAGAGACAAATTGTGATAAAACCGAACTCCAGGGGCGGTAAGGATTTTCCAGATTTTAAAGCTTTCCTTTTAATAAAGTTTTTTAGCATGTGTTTTACTACTGTTTTTAAAGATAGCTACTGGTCTTATTTTGTTCGTTTTAATACTGGTTATTTTATGCGGAGGAACGGCTGGTTTTCTACAGTTTTAAGTTGCCCTTATTCTTTGAATTTGCCCCCTCAATACATGATTTTAGGAAAAATTTTAAACTTATATAATTTTAAAGGTAAAAGTGTTCAGGATCTGTGCAATAGCAAAAAACTACTAAAGGAAATAAAAGAAACCAGTACCGTGACTCCCATCAAAAATTTTAACGAACAGAAGTGTATACAGATTTGGAAGATGTTGAGTATTAATTATCTTTTTAATTCACAGAAGGACCTGGCCTGGAGCTGCGCACACGAGTGTCTTCCATGCCGGGCATTCCAGCACCGAAGAGGATTATCCAACTCTGCAACCTGCCCGAGGGAGGGATGCCGACAAGAGGAGACCGTGCACCATCTAATATGGACTTGTTTTTACTCGCAGAAAATATGGACAAAGATACTCCCTCTGGTAAAAAGGATAACTGGACTAAAAGACTTAAATATTGCAGTGGTTTTTTATGGTTGCCTGGAATGCCCAACACGGACTCAAGAGACTATTGCATGGAAGATCATAAACTGTGTGAAGGCAGCTCTGTGGAAGGCCAGGAATATTTTATTGTTCAAGCATGAGGTTTTATCTGTGAAGGACATTTTATCTATCTGTTTTTATGAAATGTACCAGTACTATCTTTTAGACAAGAAGAGATTTCCGCTTTTATCTAGAAAATGGTTTTTAAAAGAATGGAATTCTATCTTGTAAAGCCACCAAGTGCCCATTTTATGTTATAATATGTTGCAAATATGTTATTTATATGTAACTGTATTTATTGACATATTTGCACAATTTTGTTAACATTATTTAATTTTTAATAAAGTTGCCCCCGTAAGGGTAGTCAAGTTAAAAAAAAAAATCTGTTCTTATCAGTTTAATATCTGATACGTCCCCTATCTGGGGACCATATATTAAATGGATTTTTGAGAACGGGGGCCGATTTCGAAGCTTGCTTCCGTCGCCCTATGCATTGACCCGATATGGCAGTATCTTCGGGTACAGTGCACCACCCCCTTACAGGGTTAAAAAGAAAGATTCCTACTTTCATTGCTACCTGCTTGCTGGCTAGCCAGCTAGCCAGCCCTGTGGGCCTTGCTGCTGCTGCAGCCAAAAAACAAAAGGTGGTGCTGCTGCTGCTTCTGCTGCTTCTGCTTCTGCTTGTGTCTGGCCCCTGTTGGAGCGTCCAGGCACAGGACTTCTGCTGCTGCTGACTAAATGGCCTCCTTAATTGGATCATTTGAGTAGCCAGCACACCTGTGCAGGTAGGGCATGACATGATAGGCAGCTGCCTTGATAGCGGGTGGGTGCTGAATGTTCCTAATTGACAAAATAAGATTAATGCTTATGAAGAAATATAAAATCTCATCCCTTCCCCAATATCGCGCCACACCCCTACCCCTTAATTCCCTGGTTGAACTTGATGGACATATGTCTTTTTTCGACTGTACTAACTATGTAACTATGTAACATAACATGGGGGGGGGGGTCTCCTGGCTGTTCACACAGGTGTGTCATTGCTGTACATTGACCATGCATTGCTTCTGTGGTATTGCAAAGGCAAAGACAAATGCTTCCAGCCATCCATTGCACTAATGGATTGGTCATCAGCTGGCTGTCTATGTCCCGCATCAATATAGACCAAAGTACAGAGGGTTAGGCTATGCTATTGTGCACCTACCTGATGCATCAGAAGGTGCGAGGCCCTTGCTAAATTCTGTGCACAGACTTTGAGATCTATGCTTTAGACTGTATCTAAACCTGCTCCAACATGGACTGACATTCTGGCCTACTTTCAGCCGATGCGACTTGTCTGTCGCTGAACAGTCGCTTTTTATGTATTCAGCACCTATGTATAATGTTGTAAAAATGCTCTAGAAGCTAAAGTCGCAGAAATGTCACACATATTTGGCCTGCAACTTTCTGTGCGACAAATTCAGACAGGAAAAATCAGTATAAATCCTTAGAAAATTATCCCCCAGTGTCTCCATCTGCTGGCGGTATTGAATAAGCATTGCTGCACTGATGGGGTATGCATTAGACGAAAAAAAAGAAGAAAAAGAAGAATAATACGCCCAGAAAAGAGGCGAAAAGGAGAAAAACGTAAAAAAACGTGAAAAAAAAGTAAGAGGAAGAGAAGGGAAAAAAAGGTGGAAATGGGTTTAAAAGTGATTTCGGCGGAGAAATATATATATATATATATATATATATATATATATATATGCGCACACACACACATAGATATAAACGTATTCTCCGTTGAGATATTGCAGCCGCTGCTGTGTCCAGGCCCAGGAGCCTTAGCACTGTGCTGTGATGTCACTCAATACCACTGACATCACTAGGTGTAAACAACATCTCTCCTTTGCTGTGTATGTGACTATGGAGCTGTTTGGTGATGTCGTCTATTACGGCCTTCATAGAAGCAACAGGAGATTGTTGCATCCATCTTGAACCCTCAGAACTACAGTGCTATGATGTCACTCACTTCCACAGGCCTTGCAGAGTGTAAACAACAACAACCCAGCTTTGTTGTGTATGTAACCATAGGGATTTGTGATGTCACCTAGAACCTTCACAGCAGCGACAGCTTTATGAGGAGCATCAGCACTGCTCTGCCTGAGCAGAACCATCACCGCCATAGGTTGTCAAATAACCCGGATTTAACCCACACAGGTAAGTCCAATGGGGTGCAGGCATGTCCTCTATGCTTACAGCTTCCCGTGGGTGTTGGTTTGATACCGTTTGGGGACAGCCAAGGAGGCATCTGCAGGCAACAAAGGTAGGTGTGTGCTTGTGTGTGTGTTTCCTATGCAGATCCTAAGCCCAGTGTCACATGCAAGTAGGAGGAGTAAGAAGGGTTCCTGGCAAATCCGGGTTATGGATTGCATTTAAAAAGGCCCCGTGGGAGTGCAATGGGCCCCTGTCTTGCTGCTTAGCAATAATGGTATGGGTTTAGGTTCTGCTGTGTGTACTGGTGGTTGACTGCCCCCCAGCCCAGAGTGTGCATGGAAAATTGTCTGGCAGCCTCCCTGACAGCAAGCAGTGATAGTGCCCATGAAGGGGACCTTGTTGGGCCCGCCCCTTTCACGGTTATCGCTTCTCGGCCTTTTGGCTAAGATCAAGTGTAGTATCTGTTCTTATCAGTTTAATATCTGATACGTCCCCTATCTGGGGACCATATATTAAATGGATTTTTGAGAACGGGGGCCGATTTCGAAGCTTGCTTCCGTCGCCCTATGCATTGACCCGATATGGCAGTATCTTCGGGTACAGTGCACCACCCCCTTACAGGGTTAAAAAGAAAGATTCCTACTTTCATTGCTACCTGCTTGCTGGCTAGCCAGCTAGCCAGCCCTGTGGGCCTTGCTGCTGCTGCAGCCAAAAAACAAAAGGTGGTGCTGCTGCTGCTTCTGCTGCTTCTGCTTCTGCTTGTGTCTGGCCCCTGTTGGAGCGTCCAGGCACAGGACTTCTGCTGCTGCTGACTAAATGGCCTCCTTAATTGGATCATTTGAGTAGCCAGCACACCTGTGCAGGTAGGGCATGACATGATAGGCAGCTGCCTTGATAGCGGGTGGGTGCTGAATGTTCCTAATTGACAAAATAAGATTAATGCTTATGAAGAAATATAAAATCTCATCCCTTCCCCAATATCGCGCCACACCCCTACCCCTTAATTCCCTGGTTGAACTTGATGGACATATGTCTTTTTTCGACCGTACTAACTATGTAACTATGTAACATAACATGGGGGGGGGGGGTCTCCTGGCTGTTCACACAGGTGTGTCATTGCTGTACATTGACCATGCATTGCTTCTGTGGTATTGCAAAGGCAAAGACAAATGCTTCCAGCCATCCATTGCACTAATGGATTGGTCATCAGCTGGCTGTCTATGTCCCGCATCAATATAGACCAAAGTACAGAGGGTTAGGCTATGCTATTGTGCACCTACCTGATGCATCAGAAGGTGCGAGGCCCTTGCTAAATTCTGTGCACAGACTTTGAGATCTATGCTTTAGACTGTATCTAAACCTGCTCCAACATGGACTGACATTCTGGCCTACTTTCAGCCGATGCGACTTGTCTGTCGCTGAACAGTCGCTTTTTATGTATTCAGCACCTATGTATAATGTTGTAAAAATGCTCTAGAAGCTAAAGTCGCAGAAATGTCACACATATTTGGCCTGCAACTTTCTGTGCGACAAATTCAGACAGGAAAAATCAGTATAAATCCTTAGAAAATTATCCCCCAGTGTCTCCATCTGCTGGCGGTATTGAATAAGCATTGCTGCACTGATGGGGTATGCATTAGACGAAAAAAAAGAAGAAAAAGAAGAATAATACGCCCAGAAAAGAGGCGAAAAGGAGAAAAACGTAAAAAAACGTGAAAAAAAAGTAAGAGGAAGAGAAGGGAAAAAAAGGTGGAAATGGGTTTAAAAGTGATTTCGGCGGAGAAATATATATATATATATATATATATATATATATATATATATATATATGCGCACACACACACATAGATATAAACGTATTCTCCGTTGAGATATTGCAGCCGCTGCTGTGTCCAGGCCCAGGAGCCTTAGCACTGTGCTGTGATGTCACTCAATACCACTGACATCACTAGGTGTAAACAACATCTCTCCTTTGCTGTGTATGTGACTATGGAGCTGTTTGGTGATGTCGTCTATTACGGCCTTCATAGAAGCAACAGGAGATTGTTGCATCCATCTTGAACCCTCAGAACTACAGTGCTATGATGTCACTCACTTCCACAGGCCTTGCAGAGTGTAAACAACAACAACCCAGCTTTGTTGTGTATGTAACCATAGGGATTTGTGATGTCACCTAGAACCTTCACAGCAGCGACAGCTTTATGAGGAGCATCAGCACTGCTCTGCCTGAGCAGAACCATCACCGCCATAGGTTGTCAAATAACCCGGATTTAACCCACACAGGTAAGTCCAATGGGGTGCAGGCATGTCCTCTATGCTTACAGCTTCCCGTGGGTGTTGGTTTGATACCGTTTGGGGACAGCCAAGGAGGCATCTGCAGGCAACAAAGGTAGGTGTGTGCTTGTGTGTGTGTTTCCTATGCAGATCCTAAGCCCAGTGTCACATGCAAGTAGGAGGAGTAAGAAGGGTTCCTGGCAAATCCGGGTTATGGATTGCATTTAAAAAGGCCCCGTGGGAGTGCAATGGGCCCCTGTCTTGCTGCTTAGCAATAATGGTATGGGTTTAGGTTCTGCTGTGTGTACTGGTGGTTGACTGCCCCCCAGCCCAGAGTGTGCATGGAAAATTGTCTGGCAGCCTCCCTGACAGCAAGCAGTGATAGTGCCCATGAAGGGGACCTTGTTGGGCCCGCCCCTTTCACGGTTATCGCTTCTCGGCCTTTTGGCTAAGATCAAGTGTAGTATCTGTTCTTATCAGTTTAATATCTGATACGTCCCCTATCTGGGGACCATATATTAAATGGATTTTTGAGAACGGGGGCCGATTTCGAAGCTTGCTTCCGTCGCCCTATGCATTGACCCGATATGGCAGTATCTTCGGGTACAGTGCACCACCCCCTTACAGGGTTAAAAAGAAAGATTCCTACTTTCATTGCTACCTGCTTGCTGGCTAGCCAGCTAGCCAGCCCTGTGGGCCTTGCTGCTGCTGCAGCCAAAAAACAAAAGGTGGTGCTGCTGCTGCTTCTGCTGCTTCTGCTTCTGCTTGTGTCTGGCCCCTGTTGGAGCGTCCAGGCACAGGACTTCTGCTGCTGCTGACTAAATGGCCTCCTTAATTGGATCATTTGAGTAGCCAGCACACCTGTGCAGGTAGGGCATGACATGATAGGCAGCTGCCTTGATAGCGGGTGGGTGCTGAATGTTCCTAATTGACAAAATAAGATTAATGCTTATGAAGAAATATAAAATCTCATCCCTTCCCCAATATCGCGCCACACCCCTACCCCTTAATTCCCTGGTTGAACTTGATGGACATATGTCTTTTTTCGACCGTACTAACTATGTAACTATGTAACATAACATGGGGGGGGGGGGGTCTCCTGGCTGTTCACACAGGTGTGTCATTGCTGTACATTGACCATGCATTGCTTCTGTGGTATTGCAAAGGCAAAGACAAATGCTTCCAGCCATCCATTGCACTAATGGATTGGTCATCAGCTGGCTGTCTATGTCCCGCATCAATATAGACCAAAGTACAGAGGGTTAGGCTATGCTATTGTGCACCTACCTGATGCATCAGAAGGTGCGAGGCCCTTGCTAAATTCTGTGCACAGACTTTGAGATCTATGCTTTAGACTGTATCTAAACCTGCTCCAACATGGACTGACATTCTGGCCTACTTTCAGCCGATGCGACTTGTCTGTCGCTGAACAGTCGCTTTTTATGTATTCAGCACCTATGTATAATGTTGTAAAAATGCTCTAGAAGCTAAAGTCGCAGAAATGTCACACATATTTGGCCTGCAACTTTCTGTGCGACAAATTCAGACAGGAAAAATCAGTATAAATCCTTAGAAAATTATCCCCCAGTGTCTCCATCTGCTGGCGGTATTGAATAAGCATTGCTGCACTGATGGGGTATGCATTAGACGAAAAAAAAGAAGAAAAAGAAGAATAATACGCCCAGAAAAGAGGCGAAAAGGAGAAAAACGTAAAAAAACGTGAAAAAAAAGTAAGAGGAAGAGAAGGGAAAAAAAGGTGGAAATGGGTTTAAAAGTGATTTCGGCGGAGAAATATATATATATATATATATATATATATATATATATATATATATATATGCGCACACACACACATAGATATAAACGTATTCTCCGTTGAGATATTGCAGCCGCTGCTGTGTCCAGGCCCAGGAGCCTTAGCACTGTGCTGTGATGTCACTCAATACCACTGACATCACTAGGTGTAAACAACATCTCTCCTTTGCTGTGTATGTGACTATGGAGCTGTTTGGTGATGTCGTCTATTACGGCCTTCATAGAAGCAACAGGAGATTGTTGCATCCATCTTGAACCCTCAGAACTACAGTGCTATGATGTCACTCACTTCCACAGGCCTTGCAGAGTGTAAACAACAACAACCCAGCTTTGTTGTGTATGTAACCATAGGGATTTGTGATGTCACCTAGAACCTTCACAGCAGCGACAGCTTTATGAGGAGCATCAGCACTGCTCTGCCTGAGCAGAACCATCACCGCCATAGGTTGTCAAATAACCCGGATTTAACCCACACAGGTAAGTCCAATGGGGTGCAGGCATGTCCTCTATGCTTACAGCTTCCCGTGGGTGTTGGTTTGATACCGTTTGGGGACAGCCAAGGAGGCATCTGCAGGCAACAAAGGTAGGTGTGTGCTTGTGTGTGTGTTTCCTATGCAGATCCTAAGCCCAGTGTCACATGCAAGAAGGAGGAGTAAGAAGGGTTCCTGGCAAATCCGGGTTATGGATTGCATTTAAAAAGGCCCCGTGGGAGTGCAATGGGCCCCTGTCTTGCTGCTTAGCAATAATGGTATGGGTTTAGGTTCTGCTGTGTGTACTGGTGGTTGACTGCCCCCCAGCCCAGAGTGTGCATGGAAAATTGTCTGGCAGCCTCCCTGACAGCAAGCAGTGATAGTGCCCATGAAGGGGACCTTGTTGGGCCCGCCCCTTTCACGGTTATCGCTTCTCGGCCTTTTGGCTAAGATCAAGTGTAGTATCTGTTCTTATCAGTTTAATATCTGATACGTCCCCTATCTGGGGACCATATATTAAATGGATTTTTGAGAACGGGGGCCGATTTCGAAGCTTGCTTCCGTCGCCCTATGCATTGACCCGATATGGCAGTATCTTCGGGTACAGTGCACCACCCCCTTACAGGGTTAAAAAGAAAGATTCCTACTTTCATTGCTACCTGCTTGCTGGCTAGCCAGCTAGCCAGCCCTGTGGGCCTTGCTGCTGCTGCAGCCAAAAAACAAAAGGTGGTGCTGCTGCTGCTTCTGCTGCTTCTGCTTCTGCTTGTGTCTGGCCCCTGTTGGAGCGTCCAGGCACAGGACTTCTGCTGCTGCTGACTAAATGGCCTCCTTAATTGGATCATTTGAGTAGCCAGCACACCTGTGCAGGTAGGGCATGACATGATAGGCAGCTGCCTTGATAGCGGGTGGGTGCTGAATGTTCCTAATTGACAAAATAAGATTAATGCTTATGAAGAAATATAAAATCTCATCCCTTCCCCAATATCGCGCCACACCCCTACCCCTTAATTCCCTGGTTGAACTTGATGGACATATGTCTTTTTTCGACCGTACTAACTATGTAACTATGTAACATAACATGGGGGGGGGGTCTCCTGGCTGTTCACACAGGTGTGTCATTGCTGTACATTGACCATGCATTGCTTCTGTGGTATTGCAAAGGCAAAGACAAATGCTTCCAGCCATCCATTGCACTAATGGATTGGTCATCAGCTGGCTGTCTATGTCCCGCATCAATATAGACCAAAGTACAGAGGGTTAGGCTATGCTATTGTGCACCTACCTGATGCATCAGAAGGTGCGAGGCCCTTGCTAAATTCTGTGCACAGACTTTGAGATCTATGCTTTAGACTGTATCTAAACCTGCTCCAACATGGACTGACATTCTGGCCTACTTTCAGCCGATGCGACTTGTCTGTCGCTGAACAGTCGCTTTTTATGTATTCAGCACCTATGTATAATGTTGTAAAAATGCTCTAGAAGCTAAAGTCGCAGAAATGTCACACATATTTGGCCTGCAACTTTCTGTGCGACAAATTCAGACAGGAAAAATCAGTATAAATCCTTAGAAAATTATCCCCCAGTGTCTCCATCTGCTGGCGGTATTGAATAAGCATTGCTGCACTGATGGGGTATGCATTAGACGAAAAAAAAGAAGAAAAAGAAGAATAATACGCCCAGAAAAGAGGCGAAAAGGAGAAAAACGTAAAAAAACGTGAAAAAAAAGTAAGAGGAAGAGAAGGGAAAAAAAGGTGGAAATGGGTTTAAAAGTGATTTCGGCGGAGAAATATATATATATATATATATATATATATATATATATATATGCGCACACACACACATAGATATAAACGTATTCTCCGTTGAGATATTGCAGCCGCTGCTGTGTCCAGGCCCAGGAGCCTTAGCACTGTGCTGTGATGTCACTCAATACCACTGACATCACTAGGTGTAAACAACATCTCTCCTTTGCTGTGTATGTGACTATGGAGCTGTTTGGTGATGTCGTCTATTACGGCCTTCATAGAAGCAACAGGAGATTGTTGCATCCATCTTGAACCCTCAGAACTACAGTGCTATGATGTCACTCACTTCCACAGGCCTTGCAGAGTGTAAACAACAACAACCAAGCTTTGTTGTGTATGTAACCATAGGGATTTGTGATGTCACCTAGAACCTTCACAGCAGCGACAGCTTTATGAGGAGCATCAGCACTGCTCTGCCTGAGCAGAACCATCACCGCCATAGGTTGTCAAATAACCCGGATTTAACCCACACAGGTAAGTCCAATGGGGTGCAGGCATGTCCTCTATGCTTACAGCTTCCCGTGGGTGTTGGTTTGATACCGTTTGGGGACAGCCAAGGAGGCATCTGCAGGCAACAAAGGTAGGTGTGTGCTTGTGTGTGTGTTTCCTATGCAGATCCTAAGCCCAGTGTCACATGCAAGTAGGAGGAGTAAGAAGGGTTCCTGGCAAATCCGGGTTATGGATTGCATTTAAAAAGGCCCCGTGGGAGTGCAATGGGCCCCTGTCTTGCTGCTTAGCAATAATGGTATGGGTTTAGGTTCTGCTGTGTGTACTGGTGGTTGACTGCCCCCCAGCCCAGAGTGTGCATGGAAAATTGTCTGGCAGCCTCCCTGACAGCAAGCAGTGATAGTGCCCATGAAGGGGACCTTGTTGGGCCCGCCCCTTTCACGGTTATCGCTTCTCGGCCTTTTGGCTAAGATCAAGTGTAGTATCTGTTCTTATCAGTTTAATATCTGATACGTCCCCTATCTGGGGACCATATATTAAATGGATTTTTGAGAACGGGGGCCGATTTCGAAGCTTGCTTCCGTCGCCCTATGCATTGACCCGATATGGCAGTATCTTCGGGTACAGTGCACCACCCCCTTACAGGGTTAAAAAGAAAGATTCCTACTTTCATTGCTACCTGCTTGCTGGCTAGCCAGCTAGCCAGCCCTGTGGGCCTTGCTGCTGCTGCAGCCAAAAAACAAAAGGTGGTGCTGCTGCTGCTTCTGCTGCTTCTGCTTCTGCTTGTGTCTGGCCCCTGTTGGAGCGTCCAGGCACAGGACTTCTGCTGCTGCTGACTAAATGGCCTCCTTAATTGGATCATTTGAGTAGCCAGCACACCTGTGCAGGTAGGGCATGACATGATAGGCAGCTGCCTTGATAGCGGGTGGGTGCTGAATGTTCCTAATTGACAAAATAAGATTAATGCTTATGAAGAAATATAAAATCTCATCCCTTCCCCAATATCGCGCCACACCCCTACCCCTTAATTCCCTGGTTGAACTTGATGGACATATGTCTTTTTTCGACCGTACTAACTATGTAACTATGTAACATAACATGGGGGGGGGGGGGTCTCCTGGCTGTTCACACAGGTGTGTCATTGCTGTACATTGACCATGCATTGCTTCTGTGGTATTGCAAAGGCAAAGACAAATGCTTCCAGCCATCCATTGCACTAATGGATTGGTCATCAGCTGGCTGTCTATGTCCCGCATCAATATAGACCAAAGTACAGAGGGTTAGGCTATGCTATTGTGCACCTACCTGATGCATCAGAAGGTGCGAGGCCCTTGCTAAATTCTGTGCACAGACTTTGAGATCTATGCTTTAGACTGTATCTAAACCTGCTCCAACATGGACTGACATTCTGGCCTACTTTCAGCCGATGCGACTTGTCTGTCGCTGAACAGTCGCTTTTTATGTATTCAGCACCTATGTATAATGTTGTAAAAATGCTCTAGAAGCTAAAGTCGCAGAAATGTCACACATATTTGGCCTGCAACTTTCTGTGCGACAAATTCAGACAGGAAAAATCAGTATAAATCCTTAGAAAATTATCCCCCAGTGTCTCCATCTGCTGGCGGTATTGAATAAGCATTGCTGCACTGATGGGGTATGCATTAGACGAAAAAAAAGAAGAAAAAGAAGAATAATACGCCCAGAAAAGAGGCGAAAAGGAGAAAAACGTAAAAAAACGTGAAAAAAAAGTAAGAGGAAGAGAAGGGAAAAAAAGGTGGAAATGGGTTTAAAAGTGATTTCGGCGGAGAAATATATATATATATATATATATATATATATATATATATATATATATATATGCGCACACACACACATAGATATAAACGTATTCTCCGTTGAGATATTGCAGCCGCTGCTGTGTCCAGGCCCAGGAGCCTTAGCACTGTGCTGTGATGTCACTCAATACCACTGACATCACTAGGTGTAAACAACATCTCTCCTTTGCTGTGTATGTGACTATGGAGCTGTTTGGTGATGTCGTCTATTACGGCCTTCATAGAAGCAACAGGAGATTGTTGCATCCATCTTGAACCCTCAGAACTACAGTGCTATGATGTCACTCACTTCCACAGGCCTTGCAGAGTGTAAACAACAACAACCCAGCTTTGTTGTGTATGTAACCATAGGGATTTGTGATGTCACCTAGAACCTTCACAGCAGCGACAGCTTTATGAGGAGCATCAGCACTGCTCTGCCTGAGCAGAACCATCACCGCCATAGGTTGTCAAATAACCCGGATTTAACCCACACAGGTAAGTCCAATGGGGTGCAGGCATGTCCTCTATGCTTACAGCTTCCCGTGGGTGTTGGTTTGATACCGTTTGGGGACAGCCAAGGAGGCATCTGCAGGCAACAAAGGTAGGTGTGTGCTTGTGTGTGTGTTTCCTATGCAGATCCTAAGCCCAGTGTCACATGCAAGTAGGAGGAGTAAGAAGGGTTCCTGGCAAATCCGGGTTATGGATTGCATTTAAAAAGGCCCCGTGGGAGTGCAATGGGCCCCTGTCTTGCTGCTTAGCAATAATGGTATGGGTTTAGGTTCTGCTGTGTGTACTGGTGGTTGACTGCCCCCCAGCCCAGAGTGTGCATGGAAAATTGTCTGGCAGCCTCCCTGACAGCAAGCAGTGATAGTGCCCATGAAGGGGACCTTGTTGGGCCCGCCCCTTTCACGGTTATCGCTTCTCGGCCTTTTGGCTAAGATCAAGTGTAGTATCTGTTCTTATCAGTTTAATATCTGATACGTCCCCTATCTGGGGACCATATATTAAATGGATTTTTGAGAACGGGGGCCGATTTCGAAGCTTGCTTCCGTCGCCCTATGCATTGACCCGATATGGCAGTATCTTCGGGTACAGTGCACCACCCCCTTACAGGGTTAAAAAGAAAGATTCCTACTTTCATTGCTACCTGCTTGCTGGCTAGCCAGCTAGCCAGCCCTGTGGGCCTTGCTGCTGCTGCAGCCAAAAAACAAAAGGTGGTGCTGCTGCTGCTTCTGCTGCTTCTGCTTCTGCTTGTGTCTGGCCCCTGTTGGAGCGTCCAGGCACAGGACTTCTGCTGCTGCTGACTAAATGGCCTCCTTAATTGGATCATTTGAGTAGCCAGCACACCTGTGCAGGTAGGGCATGACATGATAGGCAGCTGCCTTGATAGCGGGTGGGTGCTGAATGTTCCTAATTGACAAAAAAAGATTAATGCTTATGAAGAAATATAAAATCTCATCCCTTCCCCAATATCGCGCCACACCCCTACCCCTTAATTCCCTGGTTGAACTTGATGGACATATGTCTTTTTTCGACCGTACTAACTATGTAACTATGTAACATAACATGGGGGGGGGGGGGGTCTCCTGGCTGTTCACACAGGTGTGTCATTGCTGTACATTGACCATGCATTGCTTCTGTGGTATTGCAAAGGCAAAGACAAATGCTTCCAGCCATCCATTGCACTAATGGATTGGTCATCAGCTGGCTGTCTATGTCCCGCATCAATATAGACCAAAGTACAGAGGGTTAGGCTATGCTATTGTGCACCTACCTGATGCATCAGAAGGTGCGAGGCCCTTGCTAAATTCTGTGCACAGACTTTGAGATCTATGCTTTAGACTGTATCTAAACCTGCTCCAACATGGACTGACATTCTGGCCTACTTTCAGCCGATGCGACTTGTCTGTCGCTGAACAGTCGCTTTTTATGTATTCAGCACCTATGTATAATGTTGTAAAAATGCTCTAGAAGCTAAAGTCGCAGAAATGTCACACATATTTGGCCTGCAACTTTCTGTGCGACAAATTCAGACAGGAAAAATCAGTATAAATCCTTAGAAAATTATCCCCCAGTGTCTCCATCTGCTGGCGGTATTGAATAAGCATTGCTGCACTGATGGGGTATGCATTAGACGAAAAAAAAGAAGAAAAAGAAGAATAATACGCCCAGAAAAGAGGCGAAAAGGAGAAAAACGTAAAAAAACGTGAAAAAAAAGTAAGAGGAAGAGAAGGGAAAAAAAGGTGGAAATGGGTTTAAAAGTGATTTCGGCGGAGAAATATATATATATATATATATATATATATATATATATATATATATGCGCACACACACACATAGATATAAACGTATTCTCCGTTGAGATATTGCAGCCGCTGCTGTGTCCAGGCCCAGGAGCCTTAGCACTGTGCTGTGATGTCACTCAATACCACTGACATCACTAGGTGTAAACAACATCTCTCCTTTGCTGTGTATGTGACTATGGAGCTGTTTGGTGATGTCGTCTATTACGGCCTTCATAGAAGCAACAGGAGATTGTTGCATCCATCTTGAACCCTCAGAACTACAGTGCTATGATGTCACTCACTTCCACAGGCCTTGCAGAGTGTAAACAACAACAACCCAGCTTTGTTGTGTATGTAACCATAGGGATTTGTGATGTCACCTAGAACCTTCACAGCAGCGACAGCTTTATGAGGAGCATCAGCACTGCTCTGCCTGAGCAGAACCATCACCGCCATAGGTTGTCAAATAACCCGGATTTAACCCACACAGGTAAGTCCAATGGGGTGCAGGCATGTCCTCTATGCTTACAGCTTCCCGTGGGTGTTGGTTTGATACCGTTTGGGGACAGCCAAGGAGGCATCTGCAGGCAACAAAGGTAGGTGTGTGCTTGTGTGTGTGTTTCCTATGCAGATCCTAAGCCCAGTGTCACATGCAAGTAGGAGGAGTAAGAAGGGTTCCTGGCAAATCCGGGTTATGGATTGCATTTAAAAAGGCCCCGTGGGAGTGCAATGGGCCCCTGTCTTGCTGCTTAGCAATAATGGTATGGGTTTAGGTTCTGCTGTGTGTACTGGTGGTTGACTGCCCCCCAGCCCAGAGTGTGCATGGAAAATTGTCTGGCAGCCTCCCTGACAGCAAGCAGTGATAGTGCCCATGAAGGGGACCTTGTTGGGCCCGCCCCTTTCACGGTTATCGCTTCTCGGCCTTTTGGCTAAGATCAAGTGTAGTATCTGTTCTTATCAGTTTAATATCTGATACGTCCCCTATCTGGGGACCATATATTAAATGGATTTTTGAGAACGGGGGCCGATTTGAAGCTTGCTTCAGTCGCCCTATGCATTGACCCGATATGGCAGTATCTTCGGGTACAGTGCACCACCCCCTTACAGGGTTAAAAAGAAAGATTCCTACTTTCATTGCTACCTGCTTGCTGGCTAGCCAGCTAGCCAGCCCTGTGGGCCTTGCTGCTGCTGCAGCCAAAAAACAAAAGGTGGTGCTGCTGCTGCTTCTGCTGCTTCTGCTTCTGCTTGTGTCTGGCCCCTGTTGGAGCGTCCAGGCACAGGACTTCTGCTGCTGCTGACTAAATGGCCTCCTTAATTGGATCATTTGAGTAGCCAGCACACCTGTGCAGGTAGGGCATGACATGATAGGCAGCTGCCTTGATAGCGGGTGGGTGCTGAATGTTCCTAATTGACAAAATAAGATTAATGCTTATGAAGAAATATAAAATCTCATCCCTTCCCCAATATCGCGCCACACCCCTACCCCTTAATTCCCTGGTTGAACTTGATGGACATATGTCTTTTTTCGACCGTACTAACTATGTAACTATGTAACATAACATGGGGGGGGGGGGGTCTCCTGGCTGTTCACACAGGTGTGTCATTGCTGTACATTGACCATGCATTGCTTCTGTGGTATTGCAAAGGCAAAGACAAATGCTTCCAGCCATCCATTGCACTAATGGATTGGTCATCAGCTGGCTGTCTATGTCCCGCATCAATATAGACCAAAGTACAGAGGGTTAGGCTATGCTATTGTGCACCTACCTGATGCATCAGAAGGTGCGAGGCCCTTGCTAAATTCTGTGCACAGACTTTGAGATCTATGCTTTAGACTGTATCTAAACCTGCTCCAACATGGACTGACATTCTGGCCTACTTTCAGCCGATGCGACTTGTCTGTCGCTGAACAGTCGCTTTTTATGTATTCAGCACCTATGTATAATGTTGTAAAAATGCTCTAGAAGCTAAAGTCGCAGAAATGTCACACATATTTGGCCTGCAACTTTCTGTGCGACAAATTCAGACAGGAAAAATCAGTATAAATCCTTAGAAAATTATCCCCCAGTGTCTCCATCTGCTGGCGGTATTGAATAAGCATTGCTGCACTGATGGGGTATGCATTAGACGAAAAAAAAGAAGAAAAAGAAGAATAATACGCCCAGAAAAGAGGCGAAAAGGAGAAAAACGTAAAAAAACGTGAAAAAAAAGTAAGAGGAAGAGAAGGGAAAAAAAGGTGGAAATGGGTTTAAAAGTGATTTCGGCGGAGAAATATATATATATATATATATATATATATATATATATATATATATGCGCACACACACACATAGATATAAACGTATTCTACGTTGAGATATTGCAGCCGCTGCTGTGTCCAGGCCCAGGAGCCTTAGCACTGTGCTGTGATGTCACTCAATACCACTGACATCACTAGGTGTAAACAACATCTCTCCTTTGCTGTGTATGTGACTATGGAGCTGTTTGGTGATGTCGTCTATTACGGCCTTCATAGAAGCAACAGGAGATTGTTGCATCCATCTAGAACCCTCAGAACTACAGTGCTATGATGTCACTCACTTCCACAGGCCTTGCAGAGTGTAAACAACAACAACCCAGCTTTGTTGTGTATGTAACCATAGGGATTTGTGATGTCACCTAGAACCTTCACAGCAGCGACAGCTTTATGAGGAGCATCAGCACTGCTCTGCCTGAGCAGAACCATCACCGCCATAGGTTGTCAAATAACCCGGATTTAACCCACACAGGTAAGTCCAATGGGGTGCAGGCATGTCCTCTATGCTTACAGCTTCCCGTGGGTGTTGGTTTGATACCGTTTGGGGACAGCCAAGGAGGCATCTGCAGGCAACAAAGGTAGGTGTGTGCTTGTGTGTGTGTTTCCTATGCAGATCCTAAGCCCAGTGTCACATGCAAGTAGGAGGAGTAAGAAGGGTTCCTGGCAAATCCGGGTTATGGATTGCATTTAAAAAGGCCCCGTGGGAGTGCAATGGGCCCCTGTCTTGCTGCTTAGCAATAATGGTATGGGTTTAGGTTCTGCTGTGTGTACTGGTGGTTGACTGCCCCCCAGCCCAGAGTGTGCATGGAAAATTGTCTGGCAGCCTCCCTGACAGCAAGCAGTGATAGTGCCCATGAAGGGGACCTTGTTGGGCCCGCCCCTTTCACGGTTATCGCTTCTCGGCCTTTTGGCTAAGATCAAGTGTAGTATCTGTTCTTATCAGTTTAATATCTGATACGTCCCCTATCTGGGGACCATATATTAAATGGATTTTTGAGAACGGGGGCCGATTTCGAAGCTTGCTTCCGTCGCCCTATGCATTGACCCGATATGGCAGTATCTTCGGGTACAGTGCACCACCCCCTTACAGGGTTAAAAAGAAAGATTCCTACTTTCATTGCTACCTGCTTGCTGGCTAGCCAGCTAGCCAGCCCTGTGGGCCTTGCTGCTGCTGCAGCCAAAAAACAAAAGGTGGTGCTGCTGCTGCTTCTGCTGCTTCTGCTTCTGCTTGTGTCTGGCCCCTGTTGGAGCGTCCAGGCACAGGACTTCTGCTGCTGCTGACTAAATGGCCTCCTTAATTGGATCATTTGAGTAGCCAGCACACCTGTGCAGGTAGGGCATGACATGATAGGCAGCTGCCTTGATAGCGGGTGGGTGCTGAATGTTCCTAATTGACAAAATAAGATTAATGCTTATGAAGAAATATAAAATCTCATCCCTTCCCCAATATCGCGCCACACCCCTACCCCTTAATTCCCTGGTTGAACTTGATGGACATATGTCTTTTTTCGACCGTACTAACTATGTAACTATGTAACATAACATGGGGGGGGGGGTCTCCTGGCTGTTCACACAGGTGTGTCATTGCTGTACATTGACCATGCATTGCTTCTGTGGTATTGCAAAGGCAAAGACAAATGCTTCCAGCCATCCATTGCACTAATGGATTGGTCATCAGCTGGCTGTCTATGTCCCGCATCAATATAGACCAAAGTACAGAGGGTTAGGCTATGCTATTGTGCACCTACCTGATGCATCAGAAGGTGCGAGGCCCTTGCTAAATTCTGTGCACAGACTTTGAGATCTATGCTTTAGACTGTATCTAAACCTGCTCCAACATGGACTGACATTCTGGCCTACTTTCAGCCGATGCGACTTGTCTGTCGCTGAACAGTCGCTTTTTATGTATTCAGCACCTATGTATAATGTTGTAAAAATGCTCTAGAAGCTAAAGTCGCAGAAATGTCACACATATTTGGCCTGCAACTTTCTGTGCGACAAATTCAGACAGGAAAAATCAGTATAAATCCTTAGAAAATTATCCCCCAGTGTCTCCATCTGCTGGCGGTATTGAATAAGCATTGCTGCACTGATGGGGTATGCATTAGACGAAAAAAAAGAAGAAAAAGAAGAATAATACGCCCAGAAAAGAGGCGAAAAGGAGAAAAACGTAAAAAAACGTGAAAAAAAAGTAAGAGGAAGAGAAGGGAAAAAAAGGTGGAAATGGGTTTAAAAGTGATTTCGGCGGAGAAATATATATATATATATATATATATATATATATATATATATATATATATATATGCGCACACACACACATAGATATAAACGTATTCTCCGTTGAGATATTGCAGCCGCTGCTGTGTCCAGGCCCAGGAGCCTTAGCACTGTGCTGTGATGTCACTCAATACCACTGACATCACTAGGTGTAAACAACATCTCTCCTTTGCTGTGTATGTGACTATGGAGCTGTTTGGTGATGTCGTCTATTACGGCCTTCATAGAAGCAACAGGAGATTGTTGCATCCATCTTGAACCCTCAGAACTACAGTGCTATGATGTCACTCACTTCCACAGGCCTTGCAGAGTGTAAACAACAACAACCCAGCTTTGTTGTGTATGTAACCATAGGGATTTGTGATGTCACCTAGAACCTTCACAGCAGCGACAGCTTTATGAGGAGCATCAGCACTGCTCTGCCTGAGCAGAACCATCACCGCCATAGGTTGTCAAATAACCCGGATTTAACCCACACAGGTAAGTCCAATGGGGTGCAGGCATGTCCTCTATGCTTACAGCTTCCCGTGGGTGTTGGTTTGATACCGTTTGGGGACAGCCAAGGAGGCATCTGCAGGCAACAAAGGTAGGTGTGTGCTTGTGTGTGTGTTTCCTATGCAGATCCTAAGCCCAGTGTCACATGCAAGTAGGAGGAGTAAGAAGGGTTCCTGGCAAATCCGGGTTATGGATTGCATTTAAAAAGGCCCCGTGGGAGTGCAATGGGCCCCTGTCTTGCTGCTTAGCAATAATGGTATGGGTTTAGGTTCTGCTGTGTGTACTGGTGGTTGACTGCCCCCCAGCCCAGAGTGTGCATGGAAAATTGTCTGGCAGCCTCCCTGACAGCAAGCAGTGATAGTGCCCATGAAGGGGACCTTGTTGGGCCCGCCCCTTTCACGGTTATCGCTTCTCGGCCTTTTGGCTAAGATCAAGTGTAGTATCTGTTCTTATCAGTTTAATATCTGATACGTCCCCTATCTGGGGACCATATATTAAATGGATTTTTGAGAACGGGGGCCGATTTCGAAGCTTGCTTCCGTCGCCCTATGCATTGACCCGATATGGCAGTATCTTCGGGTACAGTGCACCACCCCCTTACAGGGTTAAAAAGAAAGATTCCTACTTTCATTGCTACCTGCTTGCTGGCTAGCCAGCTAGCCAGCCCTGTGGGCCTTGCTGCTGCTGCAGCCAAAAAAACAAAAGGTGGTGCTTCTGCTGCTTCTGCTTCTGCTTGTGTCTGGCCCCTGTTGGAGCGTCCAGGCACAGGACTTCTGCTGCTGCTGACTAAATGGCCTCCTTAATTGGATCATTTGAGTAGCCAGCACACCTGTGCAGGTAGGGCATGACATGATAGGCAGCTGCCTTGATAGCGGGTGGGTGCTGAATGTTCCTAATTGACAAAATAAGATTAATGCTTATGAAGAAATATAAAATCTCATCCCTTCCCCAATATCGCGCCACACCCCTACCCCTTAATTCCCTGGTTGAACTTGATGGACATATGTCTTTTTTCGACCGTACTAACTATGTAACTATGTAACATAACATGGGGGGGGGGGGGTCTCCTGGCTGTTCACACAGGTGTGTCATTGCTGTACATTGACCATGCATTGCTTCTGTGGTATTGCAAAGGCAAAGACAAATGCTTCCAGCCATCCATTGCACTAATGGATTGGTCATCAGCTGGCTGTCTATGTCCCGCATCAATATAGACCAAAGTACAGAGGGTTAGGCTATGCTATTGTGCACCTACCTGATGCATCAGAAGGTGCGAGGCCCTTGCTAAATTCTGTGCACAGACTTTGAGATCTATGCTTTAGACTGTATCTAAACTTGCTCCAACATGGACTGACATTCTGGCCTACTTTCAGCCGATGCGACTTGTCTGTCGCTGAACAGTCGCTTTTTATGTATTCAGCACCTATGTATAATGTTGTAAAAATGCTCTAGAAGCTAAAGTCGCAGAAATGTCACACATATTTGGCCTGCAACTTTCTGTGCGACAAATTCAGACAGGAAAAATCAGTATAAATCCTTAGAAAATTATCCCCCAGTGTCTCCATCTGCTGGCGGTATTGAATAAGCATTGCTGCACTGATGGGGTATGCATTAGACGAAAAAAAAGAAGAAAAAGAAGAATAATACGCCCAGAAAAGAGGCGAAAAGGAGAAAAACGTAAAAAAACGTGAAAAAAAAGTAAGAGGAAGAGAAGGGAAAAAAAGGTGGAAATGGGTTTAAAAGTGATTTCGGCGGAGAAATATATATATATATATATATATATATATATATATATATATATATATATGCGCACACACACACATAGATATAAACGTATTCTCCGTTGAGATATTGCAGCCGCTGCTGTGTCCAGGCCCAGGAGCCTTAGCACTGTGCTGTGATGTCACTCAATACCACTGACATCACTAGGTGTAAACAACATCTCTCCTTTGCTGTGTATGTGACTATGGAGCTGTTTGGTGATGTCGTCTATTACGGCCTTCATAGAAGCAACAGGAGATTGTTGCATCCATCTTGAACCCTCAGAACTACAGTGCTATGATGTCACTCACTTCCACAGGCCTTGCAGAGTGTAAACAACAACAACCCAGCTTTGTTGTGTATGTAACCATAGGGATTTGTGATGTCACCTAGAACCTTCACAGCAGCGACAGCTTTATGAGGAGCATCAGCACTGCTCTGCCTGAGCAGAACCATCACCGCCATAGGTTGTCAAATAACCCGGATTTAACCCACACAGGTAAGTCCAATGGGGTGCAGGCATGTCCTCTATGCTTACAGCTTCCCGTGGGTGTTGGTTTGATACCGTTTGGGGACAGCCAAGGAGGCATCTGCAGGCAACAAAGGTAGGTGTGTGCTTGTGTGTGTGTTTCCTATGCAGATCCTAAGCCCAGTGTCACATGCAAGTAGGAGGAGTAAGAAGGGTTCCTGGCAAATCCGGGTTATGGATTGCATTTAAAAAGGCCCCGTGGGAGTGCAATGGGCCCCTGTCTTGCTGCTTAGCAATAATGGTATGGGTTTAGGTTCTGCTGTGTGTACTGGTGGTTGACTGCCCCCCAGCCCAGAGTGTGCATGGAAAATTGTCTGGCAGCCTCCCTGACAGCAAGCAGTGATAGTGCCCATGAAGGGGACCTTGTTGGGCCCGCCCCTTTCACGGTTATCGCTTCTCGGCCTTTTGGCTAAGATCAAGTGTAGTATCTGTTCTTATCAGTTTAATATCTGATACGTCCCCTATCTGGGGACCATATATTAAATGGATTTTTGAGAACGGGGGCCGATTTCGAAGCTTGCTTCCGTCGCCCTATGCATTGACCCGATATGGCAGTATCTTCGGGTACAGTGCACCACCCCCTTACAGGGTTAAAAAGAAAGATTCCTACTTTCATTGCTACCTGCTTGCTGGCTAGCCAGCTAGCCAGCCCTGTGGGCCTTGCTGCTGCTGCAGCCAAAAAAACAAAAGGTGGTGCTTCTGCTGCTTCTGCTTCTGCTTGTGTCTGGCCCCTGTTGGAGCGTCCAGGCACAGGACTTCTGCTGCTGCTGACTAAATGGCCTCCTTAATTGGATCATTTGAGTAGCCAGCACACCTGTGCAGGTAGGGCATGACATGATAGGCAGCTGCCTTGATAGCGGGTGGGTGCTGAATGTTCCTAATTGACAAAATAAGATTAATGCTTATGAAGAAATATAAAATCTCATCCCTTCCCCAATATCGCGCCACACCCCTACCCCTTAATTCCCTGGTTGAACTTGATGGACATATGTCTTTTTTCGACCGTACTAACTATGTAACTATGTAACATAACATGGGGGGGGGGGGGGTCTCCTGGCTGTTCACACAGGTGTGTCATTGCTGTACATTGACCATGCATTGCTTCTGTGGTATTGCAAAGGCAAAGACAAATGCTTCCAGCCATCCATTGCACTAATGGATTGGTCATCAGCTGGCTGTCTATGTCCCGCATCAATATAGACCAAAGTACAGAGGGTTAGGCTATGCTATTGTGCACCTACCTGATGCATCAGAAGGTGCGAGGCCCTTGCTAAATTCTGTGCACAGACTTTGAGATCTATGCTTTAGACTGTATCTAAACTTGCTCCAACATGGACTGACATTCTGGCCTACTTTCAGCCGATGCGACTTGTCTGTCGCTGAACAGTCGCTTTTTATGTATTCAGCACCTATGTATAATGTTGTAAAAATGCTCTAGAAGCTAAAGTCGCAGAAATGTCACACATATTTGGCCTGCAACTTTCTGTGCGACAAATTCAGACAGGAAAAATCAGTATAAATCCTTAGAAAATTATCCCCCAGTGTCTCCATCTGCTGGCGGTATTGAATAAGCATTGCTGCACTGATGGGGTATGCATTAGACGAAAAAAAAGAGAAAAAGAAGAATAATACGCCCAGAAAAGAGGCGAAAAGGAGAAAAACGTAAAAAAACGTGAAAAAAAAGTAAGAGGAAGAGAAGGGAAAAAAAGGTGGAAATGGGTTTAAAAGTGATTTCGGCGGAGAAATATATATATATCTATATATATATATATATATATATATATATATATATGCGCACACACACACATAGATATAAACGTATTCTCCGTTGAGATATTGCAGCCGCTGCTGTGTCCAGGCCCAGGAGCCTTAGCACTGTGCTGTGATGTCACTCAATACCACTGACATCACTAGGTGTAAACAACATCTCTCCTTTGCTGTGTATGTGACTATGGAGCTGTTTGGTGATG